>NC_136263.1:190423153-190473153 GCF_964187855.1 Myxine glutinosa | reverse complement strand
GCAACCCACGTCAAAATCCAAGATGGCCGCCGCCACGTATGTCTGATGCCATGTATGTCTGAACCTTGTAACCTGCATATCCTGAAAAATAAGCGAAGTACCAACTTCTAATCTGGTGTGTGGGTGTATCTAGGCATAAGGAAGAACGCTATTGAAAATTGGGTCGCCACGTCAAAATCCAAGATGGCCGCCGCCATGTATGTCTGAACATTGTGAGATGAATATCTTGAAAAATAAGCGAAGTACCAACTTCTAATTTGGTGTGTGGGTGTATCTCGGCATAAGGACGAACGCTATTGAAAATTTGGTCGCCACGTCAAAATCCAAGATGGCCGCCACCATATATATTGTTACGGCCCGCGGATAAGATGTTATGTTTGCCGAGCGGATGGCCCCGCGGTCATACAGTTACCCCGACTAACCCGATTCCCGAACGTTGGCCGGATCCCGCCACAGATATTCAATAGGGAAAAGACTAAGGCGACACGGATGTGAAGAAGAAGCAGACAAAAAGGTTGGAAATACCAATCTAATTTATTTACTATGTACAGGCTCAAAATAACCAAGGAAGAAGGAAAGATAAGAAAATAATTTACAGAAGATTTTAGACACAGTGCAACCTAGCTTATACAAACTTAATTAAATACCCAGGACAGAACAAACGAAGACGACTCACACGGGGAATGATGATAGGAATGGCGGAGGTGGATGGCTTGGAGGGGGGAGGCCGGTCCACGGATACCGCAGCTCGATCGGCGCGTTTGGCAGCCGCCGTTCCTTTTCGGTCCTGCTCAAAACGTCCGTCCAGGCCCCAAGCTGCTGTGGCTGCAGTTTCGGTGGCTCAAGCTGCTGTTGATGCAGCCGCGGTGGCTCAAGCTGCTTTCTTCAGGGATCCCTTACTCAACTCTCTTCTCGGTGATCTCTTTGCCGCAACTCTTGTCATGGACCTCCTCACGCCACTCCTGACCACTCTTGCGCGTGCGCTTTTATAACGCCTCCGGCGATCAAGCCGCCGGCCTTCAGGACACGCCCATCGGTGTGCTCACCTCGGCCCTGGTTGGTCGCGCGACCCTCTGGCTCCGCCCTTGATGACGACGGGCGGACACGCCTTTCTTCCCCAACCTTGCCTCGTGGCCAATGGTGGTTGAAGAAAACCGCCCAAAATGCAGTTGGCCATTGAAATGAAATGAAAGGGGATCTACTCTTATTTCACTTGGTGCAATGGAGTATTTAAATTAATGGGAGACACAGCCTTACCCTAACACACATAATAAGGATAAAAGCTACTGAACAAGGGTATTATAGTGTCCTTCAATGTATGCTTTATGGAATTAACTACCGGAACGCCCTTTGACCTTTATACAACACTGGAGGCAGGAGGGTCCAGACTTAAGCAATAATTCACAACAATTTACTACAATACAACACAATAAAAAAATACAATCCTCATATCCGCAACAATATGTCTGAAACTTGTGAGCGAAATATCTCCAAAAATAAGCGAAGTACCAACGTCTAATCTGGTTTGTGGGTGTATCTAGGCAAAAGGAAGAAGGCTGTTTAAAATCGGGTCGCCACGTCAAAAGCCAAGATGGCCGCCACCATCTATGTCTGAAACTTGAGATGAATATCTTGAAAAATAAGCAAAGTACCAACTTCTAATTTGGTGAGTGGGTGTATCTCGGCATAAGGAAGAACGCTATTGAAAATTGGGTCGCCACGTCAAAATCCAAGATGGCCGCCACCATATATATGTCTGAACCTTGTGAGCGAAATATCTTGAAAAATAAGCGAAGTACCAACTTCTAATCTGGTGTGTGGGTGTATTTAGGCACAAGGAAGAACGCTGTTTAAAATTGGGTCGCCACGTCAAAATCCAAGATGGCCGCCGCCATGTATGTCTGATGCCATGTATGTCTGAACCTTGTAACCTGCATATCTTGAAAAATAAGCGAAGTACCAACTTCGAATCTGGTGTGTGGGTGTATCTAGGCATAAGGTAGAACGCTATTGAAAATTGGGTCGCCATTTCAAAATCCAAGATGGCCGCCGCCATTTATGTCTGAACCTTGTGAGATGAATATCTTGAAAAATAAGCGAAGTACCAACTTCTAATTTGGTGTGTGGGTGTATCTCGCCATAGGGAAGAACGCTATTGAAAATTGGGTCGCTGTAGTGAAATCGTATTCGTACTGAACCCGGGGTGATGCTCGCTGCTCGTTGACACCGCTAGGGGCGTGACTATAAAACCCGCTGCTGCGGACGGTGCTCCGAGGACTTCTCCTGTGACACGTTACATCTGGTAGACTCGCTAACGGTACGCCAGCATAGAATATTCAGCTTGCTTGCATTGAATGTTATGAATGGTCCCATGTGATGCCACATCGTATACTTATTGCATTTCCTGCATTACAGGATGATGTCATGATCTAAATGGAATTAAACCACAAGTTGGACTAAAGTTGTGTGGACCTGATTGGTTTTCCACAACACTTAATTCCATTTATATCTACCGACATGGCTGGCAACAAGACGCTGGCGGTTGCCGTATTCTGCGCCGACCCGCAAGCCCCGGATGGTGGCTTGCAACTGAAGCACTGGCTCAGAACATTGGAGAATCATTTCGAGGAGCCTGAGACCGCGCCGACGGCTGCCGCGAAGCTAGCAACGCTTCATTCAAAAATCGACTACAAGGTGTACAATTCCATCGCTCAATTCGCGACGTATGACCTCTCGATCGCGGAGCTCAAACGGCTGTACATAAAGGAAAAAAGCCCGGTGTATGCACGATATTTGCTGCTAACGCGACGTCAGCAACCCAACGAGGCGATGGACCACTACGCCCAGGAGCTCCGGCAGCTCTTGCTGGACAGCATCAAGGAGCCACGGACTCCCGCGCAGTCTCAGGATGATCTCCTTTTAGATGCCTTTATTGCAGGGGTCTCCTCCCAGGAACTAAGGCTCAAGCTCCTAGAGAAGACCGACCTTACCTTCGCTACGGCACTCGAGCAAGGGAAAGTATACACCGAAGCGCGGATGCAATCGAACACCTATGATCGCACGCGCCTCTTGGCGGGCACTACACTACACGCTCGGCCGGAGAGTGCTACCGCCGAGGACGCGGACCTGCTCGCGGAACTCCGGGATGCTCCGGAGGAAGACCCAGTCCTGACGGCTGCCGCTACGGCCAGACCCAAGGCCTTACGCGGGGCCGCATGCTTTTTCTGTGGGGGGCCACGCCATGCCCGGCCCGTGTGTCCGGCACGAGACGCTATATGCCATTTGTGCTCGCAAAAGGGACATTACGCGAAAGTGTGCAGGAAAACGGCACGCGGCTCATTGAATCGCGCGGTCGCGGTCGCGGCGACCTTGAATGGGCTCATTGCGGAGCCTGCGAGCCGAGCCCGAAACCCCGCGCCTTACCCGTCTTCGAAGGGGAGGGCCCCTCTCTGCGGTCCCCTGGGCGCTCAGACGTCCTTGGCGGGCGTCACCGGACAGCCACCACAGTCTCATCCTCAATCGGGCACGAAGTACGTGTCCTTGACCAAACTCCGGGCCACGCAAGGGGCTTTGAAGCCTCGCCAAGCCCCAGCGGAACATTCTCCTCCTGTCGTCCACGAGCTAACGGTGGCCCTCACCCCGGAAAGGTGATTTCGAATACTACGGAGGCCCTTTCCTGCCAAAAGTGTCAAAAGGCGTTTTCAAATACTACGGAGGCCCTTTCCCGTCAGAATTGTCAGATTTTGAATCGTGAAACACCGGAATGCTTGGGAAAGCCCTCTGATGGCATTAATGGATTCCCCATGGACAACGCATACACCGGCCACGACCGCAAAACTGCTGCTGGCATAGGATCCACCCGCGAGGCTTGTCCGACCCATTCGGAGGGTTCAGTCCCACTCCCAGCAGCCTCGTCTGGCCTGGCTCAAGCCCTTATTCCCCTCATGGTCGAAGGCCATTGTGTTCGGGCCTTGGTGGATACAGGGTCTACGGATAGTTTTATCGACCAGCGACTTGTGCTCAGGCATGGATGGCGGATCTGGAGGTCTACGAGACGGATCTTCATGGCTTCCCAGGGGCTTCGACTCAGCACGAAGGGGGAATGCCGATTGAAACTCGTGCTAAAGGGACGGGTTTTTCCTGATGTACACCTTATGGTTTTACCCGCTTTATGTGCTGATATTCTGTTAGGACACGATTTTCTTAAGCTGCATGGACGTCTGGTAATGGAGTTTGGTGGGCCTGACACGCTTGTTGTGGGGGCGGACGACGCGCTTGCGGTGTGCGCCCTAGCGAAAATGGACATCCAGCCGCTTTCGCTGTTCCCCAATCTAACCTCCGACTGTACCCCTGTCGCGGTGAAATCACGGCGCTACTCTCGCGCAGACATGCAATTCATTGCGGACGATAGTCCAGTCAATCTACGCCATTTTGGGGTCGAACCCACCACAAATTGCAATAGTAATGAAACATGCATTTTTCAATGTCAAATTTAGTGGAGAATGACATACTAAAAGTCAAGGAGAATCGGAGCATTGGAACATTTCCAATTTTTGCAATCTTTAAGAGAAGGTTTTAAGCGAAAATCTGCATAAATTTTTCAGACCAAAAACTGTTTCCGTGCTAAATCCTTATGAGATCCTGCAATTTTATGTCCCTGAGGCCTGCAATGTAATGGCTTTATGTGAACAAGTTCATATCGTACTATATATACAAAAAAAATCGTTAAATAATATTGAAAATAATATTGAAAAAAAATATATATATTGAAAAAAAAAAAAAGTGTTTTATTTAATAATTGAATGAACTGCGATTCAAGCACCAACCTAAGAGCTTATTCTTCTTCTGGATCACTTTCTGGTTCTGACAAGGTCACATTAGAACAGTGAAGTCCTTTGCATTCACTGCATGCGTAAGAGCATTCCAGGCTGTACTTGCGACAGCTGCATCGTAGGGTGCTGCAGTCTGTTTTGCAGCCACAGTGGATGGCATCTAGAAGGTAATCTGGAGCAGGCTTCATCTCGGTCATCACGGGAACCATTCTCTCGTCACGGATAGCCCATCCCCAACCATTGGCATCCATGGCAACTCCTTGCCACTGCTGAACCTGAACATACACCCGTAGGCAATGTTGCTTTGCAGATGCTGATGTAGGGGGCAGGGTACGAGGCTCAACTCTGACAGTGCTTGTTGAAACCTTCTGGTGGAAGCGTTGAAGCCTCAGCATGTCCAGTGTTTCCCCGGGCTGGGCATTATACAAGCAAACCAGGGCATTCTCTCCAGCTGTCATGACATCCTCTTTTGACGCTCCAGGAGTGTTGAAGTTTGCCAAAAGCTCGGAGAAATACGCACTGGAGTTCAGCTTCTTCAAGGCTGTTGATTTGCCAATCGAGTAAATTCTTGACGTGGTATCACAACCCAGGAGTCCATGTGCAACAAGAAGCTTGTCACAAACATTGCGTCCAAGTGTCTTTTGCACTTGCTCGATATTCCAACATCTTGCTTGCCTCCTTGACGTCAGCTTAGGCTCAGGTCGGAAGAACAGGTTGTGAGATGTGGGCCCTGCACGACTGCAAAGGAGAACAAGAAGATCGGTGTCGTCGCCAACTATCACGGTGTCCTTGGTGTTTGCACATGCAATGGCTGTCTCCACTATGAGAACATCTGCATCTGCCCTGGCATGATGAACAGCGTTGTGCCGCCGTTGAAGGTTATCACTCAGTAGATTGATGAAACGTTGTTTATTTGTTTGGTTGGCAAGGAAGTCATCTTTCTTCATAGTACATACCATGTCCGTTGTGAAGTTGACAAGGGGACTGCTGTGAGATCGAACGCGCCTGCTGTGCGCTACATCTTTGGTGGAGGGTGCGCTCACATATCCATCGAACACTATGACAGCGTTACCATACCTGTCTCCAACATATCGCACGTAGTGACTGGCGATTCCTCCATATGTCTCGCCAGAATTCCAAGGAATTCTGTGTAGCAATGCCCCACCATCCAGAACATATTGCACATTCTGTGGCAGCACTGTGTTGCGAACGTCAAGGGGGAGTTGTTTCCAAATGGCTTCGGCTAGCGCTGGCTTGTCGGCCTCAAGCAGGATATCAGTGGTCTTAAACAGTGCTGGTGGGAAACTGCTTAGTTCGTACTTGAAGACATCTTTGAGGTCATCACAGCGTGATCCTGCCGTACTCAGACGTTGGAACAACAGTTGTGGATCTATCAGAACGGATTGTCTGCCAGTTTTCAATGATGAACGTGTGTCAAGAGTCACAACCTGATCTTTCTTCTTGAACGTGTGATCAAGAACCTTTTTGTCAAGCATTCCATCTAAGATCTTCCTGCCGACTGACGCTGCTTGGTCAGCATTGACCGAATCTCCAGCTGTGATGCCAGTGTCAATGCTTTGCAGAGTTGGATCGTTTCCAAAGGGATCCTTTGATGACAGGTAGCGAATAAGTTTGTGCGTGTCATCTGTGTCCCGTCCTTGTCGAGCTGCGCTTTGTTCTTTGTGCTGGTCACTGGTCCCATACTGCACTGATGTGTACTCTTGCAAAGCCATGTTGACCTCTGCACATATGGGGGTGGACAGCAGCCACGTGATCCTTTGCGGCTCGCTCATTCCACGACCCCTTGTTAGTCCCCCTGTGGTTTTCACACTTCTCATGAGCACTTGCTCGATCACAAGATCTGTGGACAAGCCGGCCCAGTACCGATCTGAACGCCGCACTACGTGAAATCCATTCTGGAACTGATGGTGGACCTCCGGATGCTGAATAGACAGTTGTGCCAGTCGCTGCAGGTAGATGTACACAGATGTTGTGTACAGATTGTGGCCTGCAGCTGCTAGGTAGGGCAACATGTCGTGCAAAGCGTGCACGTGCAGACGCCAGTCACCAGTGCGTTCCGACCTCAGGAATGTCCTCAGAATGTCTATCATGTCCATGTATTGCAGCCATAGCTGCAATACGGGTCTTTCCCTCGCGGTCCCCATGTGCTGTTTTTGTCTTTCCCTCGCGGTCCCACTGTACTGTCTTTGTCTTTCCCTCGCGGTCCCCATGTGCTGATTTTGTCTTTCCCTCGCGGTCCCCATGTACTGTCTTTGTCTTTCCCTCGCGGTCCCCATGTGCTGTTTTTGTCTTTCCCTCGTGGTCCCACTGTACTGTCTTTGTCTTTCCCTCGCGGTCCCCATGTGCTGTTTTTGTCTTTCCCTCGTGGTCCCACTGTACTGTCTTTGTCTTTCCCTCGCGGTCCCCATGTGCTGTTTTTGTCTTTCCCTCGCGGTCCCCCTGTACTGTCTTTGTCTTTCCCTCGCGGTCCCCATGTGCTGATTTTGTCTTTCCCTCGCGGTCCCCATGTACTGTCTTTGTCTTTCCCTCGCGGTCCCCCTGTACTGTCTTTGTCTTTCCCTCGCGGTCCCCATGTGCTGTCTTTGTCTTTCCCTCGTGGTCCCCATGTGCTGTCTTTGTCTTTCCCTCGTGGTCCCCATGTGCTGTCTTTGTCTTTCCCTCGTGGTCCCACTGTACTGTCTTTGTCTTTCCCTCGTGGTCCCCCAGTGCTGTCTTTGTCTTTCCCTCGTGGTCCCCATGTGCTGTCTTTGTCTTTCCCTCGTGGTCCCCCAGTGCTGTCTTTGTCTTTCCCTCGTGGTCCCCCAGTGCTGTCTTTGTCTTTCCCTCGTGGTCCCCATGTGCTGTCTTTGTCTTTCCCTCGCGGTCCCCATGTGCTGTCTTTGTCTTTCCCTCGTGGTCCCCATGTGCTGTCTTTGTCTTTCCCTCATGGTCCCCATGTGCTGTCTTTGTCTTTCCCTCGTGGTCCCACTGTACTGTCTTTGTCTTTCCCTCGTGGTCCCCCAGTGCTGTCTTTGTCTTTCCCTCGTGGTCCCCATGTGCTGTCTTTGTCTTTCCCTCGTGGTCCCCATGTGCTGTCTTTGTCTTTCCCTCGTGGTCCCACTGTACTGTCTTTGTCTTTCCCTCGTGGTCCCCCAGTGCTGTCTTTGTCTTTCCCTCGTGGTCCCCCAGTGCTGTCTTTGTCTTTCCCTCGTGGTCCCCATGTGCTGTCTTTGTCTTTCCCTCGCGGTCCCCATGTGCTGTCTTTGTCTTTCCCTCGTGGTCCCCATGTGCTGTCTTTGTCTTTCCCTCGTGGTCCCCATGTGCTGTCTTTGTCTTTCCCTCGTGGTCCCACTGTACTGTCTTTGTCTTTCCCTCGTGGTCCCCCAGTGCTGTCTTTGTCTTTCCCTCGTGGTCCCCCAGTGCTGTCTTTGTCTTTCCCTCGTGGTCCCCATGTGCTGTCTTTGTCTTTCCCTCGTGGTCCCCATGTGCTGTCTTTGTCTTTCCCTCGCGGTTGTCAGCTCTTTCACGAGCCTCGATTCAGTATAGAAAAAAAAATAAATAAATAAATAAATAGCTGTGCTGTACGCAGATCCTTCTTCGATTGTCGAGCAACATTCATGATGTCACGAACAGAGTCCAGAACCGGGGCTGAAAGGATATCTTCAGTGCAACCCTCACCCTTCAACAATGAATCATACAGGTTTCGTAGCTCACACAGGTCAACTGGGCCAGCTCCCACACTTTGCGACCCTGACTCGGTATCACGCGGATCCATGGCTGCCTGTCCTGCCTCGGTATCATGCGGATCCATGGCTGCCTGTGCCTCATCTATGCTTTGCATTATCGCGTCTTCACTTGGTTCGTCATCTCCTGTAGTGCCCTGAGGGCCATCATCCTGAGCCTGCGAACAAGCAGGCACTAGCGTACCAAGTACCCTTTCTGCGAGGAGAGTGTTCAGTGCTGCATCAACCAAGAGATGACCACGGATAGCTCGGTCATATGCCTTGCCAGAGAGCATGTGCGTTACAGTGTTCTCAGCATACACCAGTTCCAGAACAGAGCGCAGTCCAGATCCTGACATGATATTTCCAATACTCCCCAAGAAGCTCATCAACGTGTGGAAGCCTCCCAAGCGCAGTACAACCTTACGCAAGTCACTGCCCTCCGGTTGGCTTTCGATGATGGTAAGTGCCTTCCACCAAAGTGGTTGGTCAAATGTGATGATGACCTTTGCGTTGTACTGTTTGGCGTGCTCACATAGAAATGTCAATGTTGAATAGATGCAAGTTGGATCACTGCTGTTCATGTCGATCATGGGAAGCAGAAAGATTGCAGACTGACCTGGATGTACACCAGTGTGCACGGCTTGCATCATGCCAGACCATGCTGGTCGTGGTGAGTGCAATGTGAGGGACAGCTTCCAGAGGAGGTCAAGGTTGGTAGATCTGTCCTTTTCCATCTCATCTTGCAGAACCTCATACCTCAGAGTATCTAGACCATCGCAAGGTGATGTCAGATGCCGGATGTTTATCCGACCCACAGCTTCAACATCCTTCAGTGTCACAGATAAACGTGGCACTCTTGTTGATGTCCGGCGGGGGCCAGGAGTGACAGACGCAATCATTCCCATCCCGTGGAATGTGTTGAGGCCATCTATTTTTCAGAACACAAAGACAGGACGCATCAGTTCGGGCAGTTGAGGCGAGGCGAGGCAGGGATTATCTGGTTGAGGCTTCTGATTGGTTCTCAGCTGGATTGCACTATAGGCTATTCCGAATCTTTTGATACCACACTTTTTGAGATTGGTTATATAAAAGCGACCGTATCCAAGGTCCAAAGTCGTTGCTATGGAGATCATTGTTCGTGTAATTAAATTTTATTCACCTAATTAGGCTTTGTTCACCTAATTAGACTAGAGTAAAATCTAATTTGATATAAGAATATGATAGACCATTATATTAGCTTTCAAAATTCATTGATATGTATATTTTCGAAAAAATTCAATTTTATTGGGATAAAGCTACCTTAAATGTCAATTATCTCAATATATATACCTTTACATGTCAAATGTATTGTAAAACCAGGGCATAAGGCCTGTCTTACACTCTTAAACACTTACATTTCTGACATCTTTTGAGAATGTGAACGAAATAACAAATTAAGTGCATTATTTTGTGCCATTTTTATTAGCTTATTTTCGTGCATAACGGTCAAAAAGTGGTTGCTCGAAATGAATGTGTTCCAATGCCTCGTTATTCCTTGACTTTTACTATGTTATTACATGGGTCAAAAGAAGAAAAAATGCCAAGTTTCATTACTATTGCAATTTGTGGTGGGTATATTCGTAAAATGACCGGCCTAAAACGGCTCAGCTCTTGAAAGACGGCATCATAGAACCTAGCAGGTCGCCGTGGCGCGCCCAGGTCTTGGTGGTGCGCAGCGAGGCCCACCGCAGACGCATGGTAATCGACTATTCCCAAACGATTAACCGCTTTACACAGCTGGATGCCTACCCCCTTCCGGGGATGGACGCGCTGGTGCAACAGGTGTCCCAGTATTCGGTCTATAGCACTCTCGATCTCCGTAGTGCGTACCACCAGATCCCTATCTCTAGGGCGGATCGTATCTATACCGCTTTTGAGTCGGGGCAGCGGTTGTACCAATTTACGTGATTGCCTTTTGGGGTAACGAACGGGGTCGCTTGTTTCCAGAGGGCCATGGATGACCTCATTGCGCGGGAGCACTTAACCGATGTTTTCGTCTACCTCGATAATCTTACGGTTTGTGGATATGACCAAGGGCACCATGATGCTAATCTGAAGCGCTTCCTTGAGGTCGCGCAGAGGTATCACTTAACTATGAACGAGGATAAGTGCCAATACTCCCTACGCACGATAGATCTTCTGGGGTACACCGTGACCCATGGCTCTGTCGCTCTGGATAAGGAGCGTCTGCGACCTTTGCTCGACATGGCCCCTCCCTGTGATCGGGCGTCCCTGAAGCGCGTCCTCGGGCTATTCGCCCATTACTCCAAATGGGTGCAAAATTTCTCCGCGAAACTTCGCCCCCTCGTGGCCTGCGACACCTTCCCACTGAGTCCGGCCACATTGGCGGCCTTTGAAGGCCTTAAGGCCGACATCGCCCGAGCCGCCGTGGCGTCAATCGACGAGAGCGGATCTTTCGTCTTCGAAAGTGACGCCTCGGATCAGGCCATCGCGGCGACCCTCTCCCAAGGGGGGCATCCCGTGGCTTTCTTTTCACGGACTCTCACCACCGCTGAGCGGAGACACTCGTCCGTCGAAAAGGAAGCGTATGCGATCGTCGAGTCTATTCGGCGATGGCGCCCGTACTTACTCGGGCGGTGCTTCCAAATCATCACGGACCAGCAAAGCGTTGCGTTCATGTACGACACCTTACACGCCCAGCGCATTAAGAATGAGAAAATCACTCGCTGGCGTATCGAACTCGCCGACTTCTGTTACACCATCAAATATCGCCCGGGGAAGGATAACCGGGCCGCCGATGCCTTATCACGACCGGCTACATGCGCGGGTGTCACCTCTTTGGAGGGCCTACGTGTGCTGCATGCCACTGCGGGCCATCCCGGCGTAACGCGTTTCGCTCATTTTGTGCGGCGTGGCAATCTCCCATACTCGATTGACGATATCCGCCGTATCTGTCGCGACTGCGCTATCTGCGCGGAAATCAAACCGCGTTTCTATAACCCTCCCATGGGGACTCTGGTTAAGGCTACGCGACCGTGGGAACGCTTGGCGATGGATTTCAAGGGCCCATTGGCGGTGTCGAGCGGCTCTCGCTATCTGCTCACTATCGTCGATGAGTACTCGCGATTCCCCTTTGCTTATACGTGCGCGGACATGACTGCTGCCACGGTGATGCGATGCTTACAGAACTTGTTCTCAATGTTCGGGTACCCGGCCTATGTCCATACCGACCGTGGTGCGGTCTTCTTGTCTCAGGAGGTGCGCGGCTATCTGCTCCAAAATAACATTGCTTCTAGTTACACCATGCCGTACAGACCCCAGGCTAATGGGCAGATCGAACGCTTCAATGGGATTATCTGGAGGGCCGTCATGCTCAACCTCCGGACCCTCGGCCGGGGCCTCGATAAATGGGCTTGGTCGCTACCTGCGGCGTTGAACTCGATCAGGGCTCTCCTGTGTACGGCAACCAACCAAACTCCCCACGAGCGACTTTTCCACCACCCCAGGAGCACGGGGTGTATACGGTCTTTGCCCAGTTGGCTCGCTGGGCCCGGGCCGGCCTACCTTAAACGGGCGGTTCGCGCGAGCAAGTACGACCCCCTAGTGGACAAAGTGCAGATTCTCCAGGCTAATCCTGAGCATGCTCGTGTGATGACGACTGATGGCCGTGAGACTACTGTCTCTGTCCGTCACCTTGCCCCTTGCGGGGTCGCCGACCTGAGTAGGGAATCGGACGGACCGACCGAACCCATCTATGAGACTATGGCCTCTCCCGACGCTCCCATCGCCGAAAGTCTACCGACTCTCCCCTCGCCGGGTCTACCTGGGCCCCACGACTTGGAGTTACCCCCTTCGTCACCCGACCCTGATGGCGCCTCCGACGCCGGGGACACAGGGATACGTGATGCCGTACCCGGGGAATTTCGGACGCGTGCTGGCAGAGAAATTCGCCGCCCGGCCCGATACGGTTGGGTCGACTGATGTTCCGCACCCTGTTCATGCTGACGCTCGCTCGCTTATAGCCGCACCGCCGTATAATTCTGACGGGGGGGGGGGGAGAATGTAGTGAAATCGTATTCGTACTGAACCCGGGGTGATGCTCGCTGCTCGTTGACACCGCTAGGGGCGTGACTATAAAACCCGCTGCTGCGGACGGTGCTCCGAGGACTTCTCCTGTGACACGTTACATCTGGTAGACTCGCTAACGGTACGCCAGCATAGAATATTCAGCTTGCTTGCATTGAATGTTATGAATGGTCCCATGTGATGCCACATCGTATACTTATTGCATTTCCTGCATTACAGGATGATGTCATGATCTAAATGGAATTAAACCACAAGTTGGACTAAAGTTGTGTGGACCTGATTGGTTTTCCACAACAGTCGCCACGTCAAAATCCAAGATGGCCGCCACCATATATATGTCTGAAACTTGTGAGCGAAATATCTCGAACAATAAGCGAAGTACCAATGTCTAATCTGGTGTGTGGGTGTATCTATTGGGTCGCCACGTCAAAATCCAAGATGGCCACTGCGATGTATGTCTGAACCTTGTGAGATGAATATCTTGAAAAATAAGCGAAGTACCAACTTCTAATTTGGTGTGTGGGTGTATCTCGCCATAGGGAAGAACGCCATTGAAAATTGGGTCGCCACGTCAAAATCCAAGATGGCCACCACCATATATATGTCTGAAACTTGTGAGCGAAATATCTTGAAAAATAAGCGAAGTACCAACTTCTAATCTGGTGTGTGGGTGTATCTAGGCATAAGGAAGAAAGCTTTTGAAAATTGGTTCGCCATGTCAAAATCCAAGATGGCCACCGCCATATATGTCCAAACCTTGTGAGATGAATATCCTGAAAAATAAGCGAAGTACCAACTTCTAATCTGGTGTGTGGGTGTATCTAGGCACAAGGAAGAACGCTGTTTAAAATTGGGTCGCCACGTCAAAATCCAAGATGGCCGCCACCATGTATGTCTGATGCCATGTATGTCAACCTTGTAACCTGCATATCTTGAAAAATAAGCGAAGTACCAACTTCTAATCTGGTGTGTGGGTGTATCTAGGCATAAGGAAGAACGCTATTGAAAATTGGGTCGCCACGTCAAAATCCAAGATGGCCGCCGCCATGTATGTCTGAATCTTGAGAAGAATATCTTGAAAGATAAGCGAAGTACCAACTTCTAATTTGGTGTGTGGGTGTATCTCGGCATAAGGAAGACCGCTATTGAAAATTGGGTCACCACGTCAAAATCCAAGATGGCCGCCTCCATGTATGTCTGACCCTTGTGAGCGAAATATCATATCATAGCATGTTTTCTGCATGTTCCACTTTGTCAACTCACATCACTTCCCCGACGGGGGACCTAGGCGTAACGCTTGTCTTATTTGATTGATGCAACGTAGATTCAAACTATTGGGAACACAGCCTTAATTACACACATACTAATGAGATATCTATGGTGATCCTAAGGTGTGCTACGTGTTGCTCGTGGACTAGCTATGGGTGCGATCTTTAACGTTAGACAAATGGGGGTATTTACAGGGGATTATTTATAAGGGAACATTTACAAAAATTTACCAAGTGGAGGGTTCTAAAAACCGCAACACTGCACCCTCATTTCATCACGGGACGTCCCGGCCCGAAAACTTTACTTTAGTATGACACTCAGGTGTGGTAACCCTCTACTATTAACTTCACCCTGAGTGCGACATTTTAAAAACAGTTAAGTATGTCCCGCCTGCTACGTTGCATCCTACCTAACAGATTCACACCCACAGACTAACCGAATTGCGGAATTAATTTTCAAACTAAACATATATGGTGGGGAGCATGTTATTTACAAAGACTATTTGGTATTTACAATGCGAACTCAGGACCTGTCATTTTGGGAGACAAAAGCAGAACTTTTGAGAAGAGGAAGAGCATGCACTGCACTGCACCGATACACCATACCAACATGCCCGGGGATGCACAATTGATGTTGCAGTGCACCCCCGAGCATGAAAGCACCAAAAGCACCAATCAGCACAAAAAGCACCATCCAGTGCTCAGTCATACATTACAATAATAACAAACTGATGACTCTTTTCCGCTCTGCTCCTGCTCTGCTGGGCCGATGTTTCTTGATGTCTTGCTCTTGATGTTCTGTGCTTGCGGCCTATTTGATGGTAATAAATACAAGCACAAAGCACGTCCGCTGTTCTTAATTATGGCCAGCAGGGGCCAACTAAGGGTGGTCCGCCTGCATGGCTTAAGTGCCACCTCACCGTGGTCCGCAAGCAAAGATTTCTCTGGCCACAATGGCCGGTTCCAGCAGAGCGGTCAGGCCCCAACCCGTGGGGTCCATGTGTGTGGTGCTTGGCCACAGAACCGTGGTCCATATGGTGGTGCTAGGCCGCAAGACGTGCGGTCCATATGTGGTGTACCGGTCCAGGCAGGCAGGCAGCGGCGGTTCGGGCACACAACTGCGGCTACCTGCGCACTCCCCCCGGCTCAAAAGAAACAAGCCATGAGTGGGGAAGAAAAGACAAAGCAAGCATCGGGGCAAGGTCGCAAGGGTACACATCATACAAGGTAATGCAGACAGGAAGGGCATTGGAGAGCGAGCGGAGTAAGCTCGTCCCTAGCGTACGTCCCCCCCCCCCCCCTGTCGCCTATCCTACCCTTGCCCTTACCCCGTATTTACAAAATCTACACATTTACAAATCCGTCGCTACTGTCTCGTCTTCCCCATATCTCCCCTAATCCAAATTGGTTACCAATCCCTCTAAACCAAATTTGCCACCAATCAATTCATCATCAATCCCTCCTAAGGAGGAAGAGATGGAATATAGACAAGCACAATGTCACCCCCACATCATGATGCGTCTTACATCCAAACATTGCAAAAATCACATGGTGTGGAGTCTTATCACCTCAGTGAGTGGATGCATATGGTGCGAAGGGATTTTTTAATCCTAACTACTTTCTAAATGACTTTAATACACTTTACACTACCCGGGTACTTTCCCTGCAAAACCATTGGCCATTTTACACTATGTGGTTCTAAGAACCGAACTCCCATTGAACATACTGTGGTGCTCTCCAATTTGGGGTCTCACTCCCATGATTCTTCACCCTGTGCCTTCGCACAATTTCAAGGCTGGGTTGTGTGGCGCTCCTAACAGGTCTACCTACCTGTGCACCTCCGCCACTGCACGTTGCCACCCGAGCTTACCTGCTCCTCACCCTAACCTACCTACCTGGGGAAGGCCCTCCCTGGCACTTACCCCCTCGGTGCCCTCTCTGGGACTGGGCAACCGGGTCCTTCCCTGGATCCTCGGGCCCCATTGAACTCTACCTGGCTCCCAGAGCCTACCTGCGGCCTCACCTGGCCGACAGACTAACAGTGGCGGAGTGCTCATTTTACCATATCTCTAACAGGCCACACGCCCAGCCAATTTACTCCACTAATGCACCCAACACAACACTCCTGTGCAACTACCCGTACCACAGCTGCCAATATCCAACCACAATTTACCTACTCCCTCTACCTACTTTTAAACTACCCGACCCGGGTACTCGTGAAGGGGTTCATCCTTCCCCATCCACTCCTTTCGCACCAACCACTCCACTCCACATCTTCCACACTACTCACTCCACACCATCCATTCCATGCTCCATTCACTCCAGACTATTCATTTAATCCAACCATTCTCCATACACCTGTGCTTCACCTGCACTTGCACACTCACCTGGTGCTCACACACACCTGGTGGCACTTGCACCCTCCTTTCCTCCCAGGCTTCTTCATTCACTACAATGCCATTCACCCACACTCACAATACTCTGCTCAATACTCTTTCTACACACACACACAGCATCATCTGATCTAACTACTCCCTTCTGAAACTCGCGCTCCCCGTCTTCCCTTATACTAAGCGCTCCCACGTCATTATAATCCACTAATCTGCTACGTCCCCTACTACAGGTATGATGACGCTACTTAAAACTACAGTTACCTATGGTCATTTCTAAATCCCTATACATTATCCAAACCCTCCCTGGCTTGGTTTTCACCGCCATAACCCCATAAACTATTGCTCATGTGCCCCCAGTGTGAGGTGAATGGTAAAGCTACCATTCGCCATCGCTAACACTACTACCATCAATCGTCCACTACTCTGAGCCTCTCGGTACGTCATGACATTTTCAAAGCTCGGCTTCGCAAAGCCGAGCAATGAATACGGGTGGTTTGGTCTACTGCAGGTTGGGTCCGTCCGGCATTCGGTTCAGGGGAGGAGGTTTGCCCGGGCCAAGGCTCCAAGCACCATCCCGGCGCGAGGCCTTGCGCTGCCAAGTGCGATGGCTCAGCCCCGCCCGGGTGGAGCGCCGCCACCACAAGGGGGCGCCGCTCCGACCCCTCCTCCTTCCTCTTGAACCGGGCCACCCGCTTTGCCTGGCAAAGCGCGGACTCGACCGTGCAGGGCGGGGCCCGGCCCGAATCGTGCACGATGCTCCGAACAGGAGCGACGCGGCACCGATCCCGGCTGGCTCCCGCAGCACACAACGCCCGGCACGGACCGGGAGCTCGCGTCGGCTATACGTCGGCCTAAACGCTGCCCCGGTCAACGTCGATGCTTTACTCGCATGCTCACATCCACACGCGACTCTTCCCATACTCACACATCCAAGTGTCTCAGCGCCTCTCATGCAACCCATACATTCCCTGCACTCTATCACCACACTCTCTCTCCATGCACACTCTTCTCTCGGCACACTCACACTCTCCGTTACACACCTGACCACCGCACACCTCGCACCCTCGTCGTTTGCACACTTCATTAACACACCTCCTCGCACACCGTCTTGCGCACTCTCCCTTGGTACGTACTCCGTACCACTCATGGGGGTGCACTCTTACATCCACCCATTCAGCGCACACCTACTCACGGGTGTGCAATCCCTCGTCGCACACCCAATCACGCGCTCCACAACCAACTCAGGTGTGCATTCTCGCACACTTGCCACAACCAACTCGCACTCCGTGTCACTCTCACTCAACCCACTTTCACACTCTGTAATACACTCACTCCTCGGTGCACACTTTTTTCTTACACGCTCGCCCTTTCCACTCACGCAGCGCACAAAGGACCTTCCACCAGCGCCCGGGTGCTTTCGCGATCCCAAGCGCGCAAAAATTCTTTTCGCGGCAAACACTCTGCCGAAAATCTCTTCGCACAATATACAGCCCGACTCACCTGGGCGCTTCTTCCTCCTCGCTCCAACACCACCTGCAAATCTTTATTCGGCTAATGCAGCACGACATCATGATGCGAACATGGACTTTGCACAATTTCCATTCCTTCACCGCGCGAGTGCTCTTCTAAGTCCGGCGTCTCTTCAATTCCAATTTCCACTGCTATTTGTTCGGTTTTAATTTATTTTTCCTTTCCCTCGACGACCGATGGTTCGAATAAAATTTCCTTTTCTACCTCGGCGGTCGCCGGCTTCCCCGTACCCCGGGTCGCGATTTCTATGCCCGTCCACATGACTTCGCTTTGCTCACCCTCGCTCACCCCGCGCTTCTCAAACCGCGCTACCTCGTCGCGTACCCCCGCAACCTTTCCGCCCGATCTGCGGTCTATGTCTCTCCCCAATGCTTTTATCTGGCCACCCACTCTGTCCTCAAAGCCCGTTAACCCGTTCTTCATCCCTTCCATTTGGTTCTCCTGGGCGGCCATTCTGTTTTCCAATCCCGTTAACCCGTCCTTCATTTCCCCAATTTGGCTTCCAAATTCCCCAATTTGACTTCCCATCCCATTTCTTAATTCACCAATTTGGCTTCCCATATCATTTCTCAATTCCCCAATTTGCTTTTCTAATCCCTCAAATTTGTCCCCTAATTCTTCCAATCGACCGCCCATTGCATCCATCCTCCCATTTATTTTATTTATGTCATTCTTTTGGGCGCCCATTATTTCTTTCGTTTTTTACTTCCCTTACTTCCTTCATGAATTGCGCCATGAAGGCTTGCATGTACCCTGGCATCTCGGGTTCGGCTGCCGCAGCCATGTGCGAGGCGCAGCCATCTTGTGCTGCCGCGACCACGTGCGAGGCGCCGCCATCTTGTGCGCCTGCAACCCCCTCTACCGCACCTTCTTCAACCTCCTCTTCCATAACTCCCACTGCCTCCCTGCGGTCCTGGAACTATCCCGCTCATTTGCGGGGGTGAGATTGGCGAGGGTGATTGGTCAACGGTTTCCCAAATACCTTCACCAATCTCTCCGCAAAGCAGGGAGATGAGCCCCTGCTCGAACCGCGGATGTGATGGTAATTGCCGAGCGGTTTAGCAATCCGTGATCCGAGCCGTTGACAAAAGGACGAAACCCAATTAAAAGCGGTTGGCCAAATCGTGCCACAGGTACTCAATTGGAGACAGCACAAAAGCTATCGGGTGAGAATGAATCAAAAAGAGTAAAGGAAGAACACAGGTTTATTAATTATGTACACTAAATGAAGAGGAAACGAAAGGCAAAGAATATACAGAAGAAGAAGAAGCAGGACACAGGGCAGCCTTATGCAGTCTTACTTAGCAAACGCCCCAGACAGAACGAACACACTTACACTCAAAGGGATGGAATGGCAGGAAAGGCAGGAATGGCAGGAAAGGAGGAGAAGGTCCAAGCAGATGGCACAGGCGTCGAGGTCCGCTCCAGGTCGCGCTCCGGTCCACACTCCGGGCTTGAGCAAAAACCCGGCGGCAGCTGCGCATATGGTTTGCACGCGTCGGACAATGCCAATATATTTCTCGGGGAAACTGGCCTCCTGCTTATGTAATAGGTCAACACCGCGCTTCTCTCCTCTTGCTCGAACCTCTGGTGTCGCCGTCGTGCTCATCTCCTGAAGCAGTCCCACTCGGGCGTTGTTAGATCAAGCCGCCGGCTCCCAGGACACGCCCAATGGCGAGCTTGCCTCGGCCCTGGTTGGCTCCAAGAGCTTACCGGTCCCGCCCCTCGACGAGACGTTGACAGGGCCACACCTTGTTCTTGGCGCCCAACTTACTCCTCCCCCTTTTTCCTCCAGAGGACCATGCGCGTGATGGCGTTTGCACGGGTCGTCGAAAAGCACTCTTACTGCCATTGAAGAGATTGGGGCCTATTCATATTTGATTGATGCAACATGGATTCAAACAATTGGGAACACAGCCTTAATTACACACATACTAATGAGATATCTATAGAGATCCTAAGGTGTGCTACGTGTTGCTCGTGGACTAGCTATGTGTGCGATCTTTAACGTCAGACAAATGGGGGTATTTACAGGGGATTATTTATAAGGGATCATTTACAAAAATTTACCAAGTGGAGGGTTCTAAAATCCGCAACAATATAAACTTTTCTAGAGCATTACTTGGTTCATCCTCAGGCCACAAGAGTAGTACAGCACGCACAGGTGATTTTTTTTTTGATTGTCCCTTCTTTTCTATTGTTTGGCATTTTCCACAAGCCATGGAATGTCCCTTCTTTTCTATTGTTTGGCATTTTTAACAAGCCATGAATGTCCCTTCTTTTCTATATTTTCCACATGGCACATCCCATATAAAGGGGCCTTTTCTGTGCCCCTGGCAATTTTCCCAAAAATTATTTTTAATAGAATACTTTCACTACCCCTTGATCATGTACAGTCACGTGAAAAAGTAAGTACACCCCATGTAAAGTTTTCACTTTTTCAACATATTTCAACATACAGCTATTTGATCTTCATTTCAACAATATTGATAGATAAAGGTGATATAATATAACAAATATCATGAAACATTTACATTTTGTAGTCCATTGTATTATTTAAATACACAGAAATCCAAATTTCACATGTGGAAAAAGTAAGTACACCCCTACATTTATCACTACTTCAAATACCTAAAATTAGAATCAGGTGCACCAGCTCAGGTGCAAATGATTAGAACATCATTCGAGAGGATCTTGGAGGAACCTGTCTTATTCAAACCTCAGAAATTTAGTTTGGTTTACTCTTTGTTGTTAAGTGTGCGGCGTCACCATGCCTAGATCAAAAGAACTCTCTGAGGCCTTCAGAAAGAATATTATAGATGCCTACGAGTCTGGGAAGGGATTTAAAAAGATCTCCAAACAATTGGAAATCAATCATTCGACTGTCCGGAAGATCATCTACAAGTGGAGAAGATTCCAAAGAACTGCCAACTTGTTCAGGCCAGGCCGCCCCAGCAAGTTCAGCCCGAGAGCAGACCGCAAGATGCTGAAAGAAGTCTATGAACCCTGGCAATATCAAAATATTAACTTATATCAAATGGGTCTTTTGAGGTGAAAGTGTGATGACGTCACCACGTCACGCGGCACGAAGGCGCGCCTGTATCGTTGGAGGTACTGACTTCTATAGGGTTGGTTTTCTAAGGCTTATATCAAAATATTAACTTTTATCAAATGTCTTTTAAGATGAAAGCGCGATGACGTCACCACGTCACGCGGCACGAATGCGCGCCTGTGTCGTCGGAGGTATTGACTTCTATAGGGTTGGTTTTCTAAGGCTTATATCAAAATATTAACTTATATCAAATAAGTCTTTTAAGGTGGAAACGCGATGACGTCACCGCGTCACGCGGCACGAATGATTCCATTGTGCACGCTTTCGTTTTATTTCCAAATTAAAATCTGTTTTCACTTTTGCCGTAAAAATGACATCAGTGCAGCGAGTGTGGTATCTTATTTGGTGAAATTCGGTCGATTTGAAGTGGTGAAAATAAAATGCCATCACCCTCCCATCACCCTCCCATCACCCTCCCATCACCCTTTATTGGACCATTTGACTTCTATAGGGTTGGTTTTCTAAGGCTTATATCAAGATATTAACTTATATCAAATAAGTCTTTTAAGGTGAAAGCGCGATGACGTCACCACGTCACGCGGCACGAATGCGCGCCTGTGTCGTTGGAGGTATTGACTTATATAGGGTTGGTTTTCTAAGGCTGTAGGCCGCACCTCATTTTGTCGAATAAAGTGGTATTCGGGTGGTTCCGGTATTTGGGACCGCAGGGACGGAAAGTGCAGGTACGGGGTGCTTGGCACTCCCCAGCCGGCCCGCTCTGAAGGTTCGGATCGGGACACCGGGATTCATTCCGGTCGCCCGGTCGGCCCGGAGGTGGGGGTGCGGGGCCTGTCACGGAACGTCAAAACAAACGGCCTGCCGGGGCCGCCCAAAAGTCGAGCGTGAGGGGCGCGTCCACTAATGGAACGCCTCTCGCTTCCCAGATCGAGGGCCACGTGGTCAGGAGAACCTCGTCCCTTCTGGTTGCCCTGCCGTCCCACCGGGAGCGCTGGCAGGGTGTACTTCAAACTAAGCTTAAGTGTCAAGTGTTAAGTTCCTCCTTGCCCTCGCAAGGGAAAGGCTAGGGTCAAGCTCTTCCAAATTTCCAAACACTAGAAATCAGACGTCTCAAATTAATTAACTAATTTGTTAATACATCTCAGTCGCCCGCGACCTCTCTAGCGCGGGCGTCGAACCAGTTCATTTCCGGGCGACCGGGCCGAGTATCGGCTCGGCCGTGGCCGAAGCCGTTGATTCCGCCGTAGCACGCTAACGCGTAGGCTCGCGCGTCCCTGGTCCGCCGGGGCTCCGCGGGTGTCCTACCGTGCCCACGTCGCCATGCTCCCTGAATAAGAGAGTCAGACGTGGTGCCCAGGGATGGAGTTCGCTGTCTAAACATGGTAGCGCTAGGCCAGTGGGACCGCCGGGACCCACGTGCACTCACAAGTTGTTCTGCGCGTGGGCGGCAGTATCAGACCGGGGCGCCCAAACGCTCCCCGGCTAAAGTTCATCCTGAAAGCGCCCACATTGTGCGGACAAACCAAGTCAAGGGCCACGTGGTCAGGAGAACCTCGTCCCTTCCGGTCACACTGTGCCTATCGGCCGGCCTCGAAGACCGAAATTGTGACGGTGTCACCCGAAAGGGTGACATAGTCACTTTTTCGGTCTTCGAGGCCGACCGATAGGCACAGTGTGACCAGAAGGGACGAGGTTCTCCTGACCGCGTGGCCCTCGACTCGGTGGGGTTTGTCCGCACAACGTGGGCGCATCAGGATGAACTTTAGCCGGGGAGCGTTTGGGCGCGTGGCGCATTTGGGCGCCCCGGTCTGATACTGCCGCCCACGCGCATATCAACGTGTGAGTGCACGTGGGTCCCGGCGGTCCCACTGGCCTAGCGCTACCATGTTTAGACAGAGAGGTCCGTCCCCGGGCACCGGCACCTACTCCCGGAAGTCGAGAGAATAGCGGCGC
This sequence comes from Myxine glutinosa, assembly GCF_964187855.1. NCBI lineage: Eukaryota > Metazoa > Chordata > Myxini > Myxiniformes > Myxinidae > Myxine > Myxine glutinosa. The sequence goes on along the minus strand of NC_136263.1, from coordinate 190,450,296 downwards.
CAGGCACAGTAGGACACCCGCGGAGCCCCGGCGGACCGGGGACGTGCGAGTCTACGCGTTAGCGTGCTACGGCGGAATCAACGGCTTCGGCCACGGCCGGGCCGATACTCGGCCCGGTCGCCCGGAAATGAACTGGTTCGACGCCCGCGCTAGAGAGGTCGCGGGCGACTGAGATGTATTAACAAATTAGTTAATTAATTTGAGACGTCCGATTTCTAGTGTTTGGAAATTTGGAAGAGCTTGACCCTAGCCTTTCCCTTGCGAGGGCAAGGAGGAACTTAACACTTGACACTTAAGCTTAGTTTGAAGTACACCCTGCCAGCGCTCCCGGTGGGACGGCAGGGCAACCAGAAGGGACGAGGTTCTCCTGACCACGTGGCCCTCGATCTGGGAAGCGAGAGGCGTTCCATTAGTGGACGCGCCCCTCACGCCCGACTTTTGGGCGGCCCCGGCAGGCCGTTTGTTTTGACGTTCCGTGACAGGCGAACCAGTTCATTTCCGGGCGACCGGGCCGAGTATCGGCCCGGCCGTGGCCGAAGCCGTTGATTCCGCCGTAGCACGTAGCACCCCCACCTCCGGGCCGACCGGGCGACCGGAATGAATCCCGGTGTCCCGATCCGAACCTTCAGAGCGGGCCGGCTGGGGAGTGCCAAGCACCCCGTACCTGCACTTTCCGTCCCTGCGGTCCCAAATACCGGAACCACCCGAATACCACTTTATTCGACAAAATGAGGTGCGGCCTACAGCCTTAGAAAACCAACCCTATATAAGTCAATACCTCCAACGAGAGGGTGGTGGGAGGGTGATGGCAGGGTGATGGGAGGGTGATGGCAGGGTGATGGGGCAGTTGGAGGTATTGTATTTTGATATTTGAATTGATATTACCATTAGAAAGAGGCTGCACAAATTTGATCTACATGGGAGGTGTGCCAGGAGGAAACCTTTGCTGTCCAGAAAGAACATCAGGGCAAGACTAAAGTTTGCCAATGAACACCTAGGCAAAGACCAGCACTTATGGAACAATGTGCTCTGGACAGATGAGTCAAAGGTAGAGCTATTTGGCCACAGTACCAGAAGACATGTTTGGCGAAAACCAAAGACAGCATTTGACCACAAGAATCTGATACCAACTGTAAAGCATGGTGGTGGAAATATTATGGTTTGGGGCAGCTTTGCTGCATCAGGGCCTGGGAAGCTCACATTCATGGAATCCACTGTGAATTCTTTATTGTACCAAAGGGTGCTTGAGGATAATGTGAGGCCATCTGTCGGAAAGTTGAAGCTCAACCAAAGGTGGACCTTGCAACATGACAATGACCCTAAACATACCAGTAAATCCACCAAGGAATGGCTGAAAAGAAAGAAATGTTGGGTTCTGGAATGGCCAAGTCAAAGCCTGGATCTAAATCCCATCAAGATGCTGTGGGGGGATTTGAAATGAGCTGTGCATGCAAGAAACCCCTCAAACATCGCACAGCTGAAAGAATTCTGCATGGAGGAGTGGGCAAAAATCTCTCCCAGTCGATGTCAGAGACTGGTAGACAGTTATAAGAAACGCCTACTTGAGGTTGTTTCTGCCAAAGGGGGCAATACCACCGATTAGAGCCAAGGGTGTACTTACTTTTTCCACATGTGAAATTTGCATTTATGTTTATTTAAATTATACAATGGACTACAAAATGTAAAGGTTTTATATTTGTTATATTATATCCCCTTTATCTATCAATATTGTTGAAATGAAGATCAAATAGCTGAATGTTGAAATATGTTGAAAAAGTCAAAACTTTACATGGGGTGTACTTACTTTTTCACGTGACTGTACATATATGAGATCCTGGAGAAATGAACTTATCAACTTGCTCTACTTCCTCTCTGTCAATCACAATCTTCCTTTCAAGCCTGGTGTTGGCTTCGCGGTTAGGGTGCCGGCTTGGGATCCGAAGATCCTAGGTTTGAATCCCGGTCGATTGCTGAATTAACGCCAAGGGGGTTGACTTACCCTGTCATCCTTCCGAGGTCGGCAAATTGAGTACCAGTTCACTGGTAATTCCCTGTGTGTCGCAAGAGGCGACCAACAGGGTTGGTGGCGGGAAGGGAATCCGGCCATAAAACATTGCTTCAACAAGGGGACCAGGGTGCCCGAAAAGGGCCAACCCCTGCTCTGCGGGGGAAAATGGCCTCCAAAGGTGGTTCAATCGCAATCTTCCTTTCATCTTCAGTATTTATCTTCATTATCTTCGTCTTTCCTCCCAACCCCACCACCCCCACCCCCACACCACCTCTCCCCTCTCCCACCAATTATTTGGTGCTTTGTAAAATCACTCAGTAGGCAGAAGAGAAGAGAGGTTGTGAAAGATTTAGTTAAAATGTTAGTGTAGCACAAAGTGAAGATACACATTCAAGGTCTGAGATTGTTCATTCCCTTCATCCGAGCAACGCGTATTCAAACAAGGAGTTGAATAGCAAGCCTGAACAGGCTATAGTTGTTGTTGTTGTTGTTTGTTGTACATTCCTGGAGAGTTCTCTCAAAAATGACCACGACAGGGAAACAGTCCCACACTCTCTTCAATCATACTCCTCCCTCCAAATCTTTTTTTTTCTTCACTTTTTTGAAATACCGACTTCTTTCCTTGAAGTCCGAGCAGTGTCCATTTGTTTTTACCTCTCACACCCTCTCCCCCCCCCGTACCCCCTCCCCCCGAGCCCCCTCCACCCAAGCCCCCTCCACCTTAGCCCCCTCCACCTAAGCCCCCTCCACCCAAGCCTTCCCACAGATCTCCCGATGTCCCTGTTCTCGACTGTTGTACTTGTGTGCTTCCCTCTCTCTCCCCATCTTGTTTCCCGCTCCCTTTACTATATGTTTTATGTGTCCGTTTATGTTTTTTTGTGATTAATGTTAGCTCTTACACAAGCCTCAATCTTGTATACAAAACAAATAAAAATAAAAACAAACAGCAGATCGATCTTCCAGGAGCGACCCAGAGATCCCCCAAACCCACAATGGTGTACCCCTGCCTTGACGAAGTCAGGGCCACGACAGAGTTGGAGAAAAAGAAAAGGGAGAGAAGAGACAGAGAAAAGAGGGAAAGGGCCAGGTTATGGGGACCGATCGGCACTCTGACCATGCGCTCTCTGTCCTGAGGAATCTGGGTAGCAGGGAAGAATGGGGAAAAGTCGGGGGGTACAACCAGCACGAAGAGGCGTCCCTGATGGGGGCGATAGTTTAAGCTTGTTTTCTGACTTGCGCTGCAAGGCCCAAGATAATATCTGTGTCGTGAAAATCAAGCTCAGACACGACTTGACCTCTGGGTAGGTTTAATATCATTTAGATCTGTAGTACATCCTGTAAGAATACATGCATGCAACAGGCATTAAAATCAGAGTATTTCATGAGCAGCAATGGTCGATTCAATATAACAATGGTCCAACAGAGAGGACAGTCAGCGCAGCATTTAGGGGCGTACATACCATTCAAACTACAGGACTATGTCACAGTGAGTTCCGCTGGAGTGTCCGCGCGCCCCGGTTGTCCCGGGTCTTATAGACGCCCCTTCTGTAGTGAGCACACCCTGGGTTCACCTTGGTATAATTTCACTACATTCTCCCCGCCGTTAGAACTATACTGCCGCTCGGCAGGTTGCAAGCAAGCATCAGCAATAAACGAATGGGTCACGTCAATCCACGTCAGTCGGTCCACCCGTAGCGGTCGGGGCGGCGAACTTCCCTGCCAGTTCGTGTTCGGAATCTACCGGGCACGGCGTCCCCAAGCCCGGAGTCCCCCGCGTCGGAATAGCCGGCGGAGGTGGGAGTCGGAGGGGGCGCCCCTGCGCCTTCGGGCACGGGAGTGGGGGACGACGGGAGTAACGGTGGTAGTTCCATAGGGGAAGCTTCGATAGAGTCCATAGACTCGTAGACGGGTTCGTCGATATCCCTGTCGTCGTCCCCACATGGGGCGAGATGGCGTACGGAGACAGTAGACTCGCGGCCATCCGCCGTTAACATGCGAGCATGCTCGGGATTAGCCTGGAGGACCTGCACCTTGTCAACAAGGGGGTCGTACTTGCTAGCGCGAACCGCTCGTTTGAGATAGGCGGGCCCCGGTTCAGCGAGCCAGCTGGGTAAAGATTGGATACTGCCGGAGCTTCTAGGGTGGTGGAACAGTCGTTCGTGAGGAGTCTGGTTGGTGGCAGTACATAGGAGAGCCCGGATCGAGTTTAGAGCGGCAGGTAGTGACCACGCCCATTTATCGAGGCCTCGGCTGAGGGTCCGAAGGCTTAGCATGACGGCCCTCCATATAATCCCATTAAAGCGTTCGATCTGTCCATTCGCTTGGGGCCGGTACGGGGTGGTGTAGCTTGAAGCGACATTATGCTGGAGCAAGTAGCCCCTCACCTCCTGGGACAGGAACACCGCACCCCGATCGGTATGCACGTAGGCCGGATACCCGAACATAGAAAACAAATTCTGCAGGCACCGAATAACCGTGGCAGCCAACATATCCCCGCACGTGTAAGCAAAGGGGAATCGGGAATACTCATCGACGATAGTGAGTAGATAGCGAGAGTTGCTCGACATTGGCAGCGGCCCTTTGAAGTCCATCGCCAAGCGCTCCCACGGTCTAGTAGCCCTAACGAGTGTCCCCATAGGAGGGTTATAAAAACGCGGTTTGAGTTCCGCACAGATCGCGCAATCACGGCAGATGCGGCGGATGTCCTCAATCGAGTACGGCAGATTGCCTTCGCGCACAAAATGCGCGAAGCGCGTTACCCCGGGATGACACATAGTGCCGTGCAAAGTGCGCAGCCCCTCCAAAGTTACAACCCCCGCACAAGTGGCCGGCCTCGATAAGGCGTCAGCGACCAGGTTATCCTTCCCCGGGCGGTATTTGATGGTGTAGCAGAAGTCGGCGAGTTCGATACGCCAACGGGTGATTTTCTCATTCTTAATGCGCTGAGCATGTAAGGTGTCGTACATAAACGCAACACTCTGTTGGTCCGTGACGATTTGGAAACTCCGCCCAAGCAGATACGGCCGCCATCGCCGAATTGATTCGACGATCGCGTACGCTTCCTTTTCGACAGACGAATGCCTCCGCTCGGCGGAGGTGAGAGTCCGCGAGAAGAAAGCCACAGGGCGGCCTCCTTGGGAGAGAGTCGCCGCTATCGCATGATCCGAGGCATCACTCTCCAAAACGAAAGAGGCACTCTCGTCAATCGTCGCGACAGCGGCGCCAGCGATGTCGACTTTAAGGCCCTCGAAGGCCGCCAGGGCGGCCGGGCCCATGGGGAAAGTGTCGCAGGCCACGAGGGGGCGGAGCTTCGCGGAGAAATTTTGCACCCACTTTGAGTAGTGGGCGAACAGCCCTAGAGGGCGTTTCAGCGAAGCCCGATCGCTAGGCGGAGCCATATCGAGCAAAGGGCGCAGACGCTCCTTATCCGGAGAGACGGAGCCATGGGTCACGGTGTACCCCAAAAGGTCTACCGTGCGTAGAGAGTATCGACACTTAGCCGCATTCATGGTTAGGCGATATTTCCGCGCGACCTCGAGGAAGCGTTTCAGATTAGCGTCGTGATGCTCCTGGTCATACCCACAAACCGTAAGATTGTCCAGATAGACAAAGACATCGGTCAAATTCTCCTTCGCAACGAGGTCATCCATAGCCCTCTGAAAACAAGCGACTCCGTTAGTTACCCCAAAGGGAAGTCTCGTGAACTGGTACAACCGCTGACCCGATTCAAAGGCTGTAAAGACGCGATCAGCCCTAGAGATGGGGACTTGATGATACGCACTACGCAGATCGAGAGTGCTATAAACGGAATACAGGGCCACCTGGCGTACCAGGGCATCCATCCCCGGTAAGGGGTAGGCATCCAGCTGTGTAAAACGATTAATCGTCTGCGAATAGTCGATTACCATGCGCCGGCGGTGGGCCTCACTCCGCACCACTAAGACTTGGGCCCGCCACGGTGACCTACTGTGTTCTATGATACCGTCCTTTAAGAGCAGGGCCGTTTCTTCCGCAATGAATTGCGCGTCCGCGCGAGAGTAGCGCCGCGATTTGACGGCTACAGGGGTACAATCAGTGGTCAGGTTGGGGAACAGTGAGAGTGGCTCCATGTCCATTTGAGCGAGGGCGCACACAGCGAGCGTGTCCGGCCCTCCGAAGTCTATTTCCAAACGTCCATGCCGCTTAAGGAAATCAAGTCCTAACAGAACGTCAGCGCATAAAGCAGGTAATACCATGAGATACACGTCCGGGAACGTGCGTCCCTTTATCACAAGTTTCAATCGACACGCCCCTTTTGTGCTCAACCGAAGTCCCTGAGAGGCCATGAAGATCCGGCGGGTTGTCCCGAGAACCGGCCACCCATGTTGATGCACGAGTCGCTGATCGATAAAACTATCCGTGGACCCCGTGTCAATCAAAGCTTGCGCAAAAACGCCCGCGACCGTGAGCGGAATGATGGCCTGCGCAAGGCCGGCAGACCCGGCAGGTATAGTACCGGCCGGGCGAGAAGATCGCGCCTCGCGGGTGGATCCCACGCCGGCTGCAATCCTTCGGGCAGCGTCGGCAGGTTGGGCCTCAGCAGGAGCATTGAAGTCAGTTGGCTCATCAGCATTTTCATTTGGCAGAGTGGGTGTGTGTTGGTCGTAAGAGCAGCCGCCAGATGGCGCTCGAGTCACGTGAGAAAGATCTCTGCCGTCTGCAGATTCATATGCCAAAGTGGGTGCATGTAATTCGTAAGAGCCGCCGCCAGATGGCGCTCGCGTCACGTGAGAAAGATCTCTGCCGTCTGCAGATTCATATGCCAAAGTGTGTGCATGTAATTCGTAAAAGCCGCCGTCAGATGGGGCTCGAGTCACGTGCTGCGTTTGCCGCACTTCGAGAGGAGTTTCCAAAGCAGGAGCATGTCGCTTGTTTGAAGTAGGCGTTCGAACGCCAGTCAAGGTCGGTCGCGCTGTGGCCGGTCGCGTTCGCGCCATTTGTTTCGGCGGCCCGGTGTATCTCACCAAGGTCGGGCGTGTAGCCAGAGGCCCGCGAGAAGGAGAGCGGCTCTTCAAAGTCGAGTGAGGCGCCCCGTCCGGCGCTCGATCCGTTGGCTCCGCGATGAGCCCATTCAAGGTCGCGCGGGGACGCGTGCCCCGAGCGGCCTTCCTGCAGACCTTTGCAAAATGGCCCTTGGTGGAGCACAGGTGGCATGTAGCCTCCCGGGCCGGGCATTCAGAGCGAGGGTGCTGCCGATTCCCACAAAAATAACATTTTGCATACCGGTCAGGCCGTGGCCGGGCAGCGGCGGCAGCAGTGAGGCCGGAAGCGGAGTCCGCTTCAGGAGCTCCCAGAGACTCAGCCGTAGTGGTCGGGTCCTCCTCCGTATCCTCGGCGGTAGCCCTCTCCGGTCGCGCGAGTTGCGAGGTCCCCGCCACGACTCGTGGGTGATCATATGCGGTAGATTGTTCTCGGGCATCTGTGTATACGCGTGCCAGCCGTAGTGCTTCTGTAAATGTCAGATCCGCGACCTCCAAGAGTCGGAGCCGCAAGACTCCAGAATTAATTCCGGAGATGAATGAATCTCGGAGCAAGTCGTCCTGCACTTGCTCGTGGGTCCGGACGTCCTGCACGCAGTCTGCCAACAGGTAGCGCAACTCCTGCGCGAAGCGATCGATCGATTCAGATGATTGCTGTCGCCGCTGAGAGAGTTGATGCCGGCCGTGCACAGCGCTCCGTGTCTTTACGTAGAGACGCTTCAGCTCGGCTAGAGCCGTAGCGTACGTCCCAAATCGAGAAATGTTCCGGAAAACGGTGTGATAGACCTTCGACTGTAACACGGACAGCTTTATCGCAGCGGTGGGCTCTGTTTCATGAGCAGCAAAGTAATTCTCCAGCGTTTTGAGCCAGTGAGTGAACTCCGATGCTGATCCCTCAGCTTGAGGGTCGGCTCCGAGAATCGGTACCACGATCATCTTGTGGTCAGCCATTCCGGCGATCTAAATGATATTAAATGTCGTGAAAATCAAGCTCAGACACGACTTGACCTCTGGGTAGGTTTAATATCATTTAGATCTGTAGTACATCCTGTAAGAATACATGCATGCAACAGGCATTAAAATCAGAGTATTTCATGAGCAGCAATGGTCGATTCAATATAACAATGGTCCAACAGAGAGGACAGTCAGCGCAGCATTTAGGGGCGTACATACCATTCAAACTACAGGACTATGTCACAGTGAGTTCCGCTGGAGTGTCCGCGCGCCCCGGTTGTCCCGGGTCTTATAGACGCCCCTTCTGTAGCGAGCACACCCTGGGTTCACCTTGGTATAATTTCACTACAATCTGCACCTGTTGAAAGTACGTATCTTGAAAGAGCTTCACATCCAAGCGACGGCCTCGATCCCATCTCACAACTTTATTGCGGTTTGAACAGCAACATTAGCTTAGTCTTATGGCTAAACATGAGATGGACATACATGGCAATCCAATGATTTTAGGTTGATGCAGCTTTCATTGCTTTGAAAACAAAGTAGCATTTGGGTAGAAATAAACATCCCAGGCAGCCATAACCTAGAGAAATCACTGCAAACATTTCTGTTGCAACAGCAAATTTTCCTTCTGTGCTATTATAGGCAGGGACAAAGGCCAATCCCACCACAAAACAAAACAGCATGTTGAAGCTGATGAATTTGAGCTCTTTCGATTCCATGTGCTGTTTCTGGGCTTTGGTGGCCAAGGCAAAACAAATTACTGATAGGACACCCGGATAGGCCATGGCACAGGCCGCCCAAGCAGGCGAGGACCCGGTACACTCCACTACAATCACACCTTTGCGTGCCTCGTAGTTGCTGATGGCACGTTGCTTGTCAAAAAATGCCCACACCATACATAAAACCATCTCTGGCAATTCACACAGCCACAAAGAAGTGTGTGGCCAAAGCCAGCAATTCATTCCAGGTGAACTTTGATCTGTAAAACGAAACCAATCACGATATTTGTGAGCTGTGATTTGCAATACGACGTCATAATATCATGAATAATATTTTGTTTCATGACGTACCAGAGCGAATCAAGAATAAGACAAGCTCACTGGACAACTCGTCAACTAATCTTTTCTGCAACTTGTTTTTATGTTTACGGGTTGTCCGTCCGTCCGTCCGTGTGGGCTAAACCTCTTTTTTTCTCAGCAACCATATGTCTGATTGAGATGAAACTTTCAGGGTCGGAGTGAGACCCATACAGAATGTTTTGATGACAATTGTGACGTCATAAGTCACGTGGTATGGCAGCCATCTTGGATTAAAAGCAAATAATTTTTTTTTTTAAATTTTAAACCGCTGAATGAGAACATTTGAAACTTGGCACATTGTCAAATACTCCCAATGGGGAACAAAAGCATGATAATGATGACTTCATACATAAAGTGGTATAACAGCCAAAAATGTTTTGATCGAATTCCTTATCCTAAAAATCTGAAATAGCATGCACACAATACCCATTTGTATTGAAATATTAAATTTATGACTTCATAAGTCACATGGTTTGGCAGCCATATTGGATTGAAGAAAAATATTAAATAATTATATCTCTGAAACCGCTCACCCTATCGATGCGAAATTTTACAAATATAATCTAACAGCACTGTTGCATATAGTTTGAAAATGATGGTCATAGGTCACGTGGTTTGGCAGCTGTCTTGGATAGAAAAACGAACCTTATCCGATCAACACGAAGCTTCACAAACCTGATCCTCTACCTATACAAATGCAGAGTGATGGCATCTTAGATCCCGTTGTGGGACTATGCGGAGGCATATTGGCGACACAGGCGCATTGTTCTAGTTTTTGTCTGATTCTAATAGTGCCATAAATATGCCTGTGAACATTTACTTTGATAACGTATCAGTCGGATCACATAAACTTCGTTCTTGGATTACTCGATTCTCTCCGCACATTTCCACAAAGCTCATCGAGTCCAGTCCCCCAAGGCAGAGCCTATGAAACTGGTTGCTCTACGTATAGGGGGATAACACTGTATGAGGCAGTGCAGATGATTCATGTCACGCCATAAGGGCAAGCATGCATGGGCACCCACAAGTAGGTGCAGGAGGAGGACGACAGCACGTTCGGAGGAAGCTGATTGGAAAAATGTCAATTTGTTGCCTTTAAAAGTTCAAACAAATGTGAGTGTACACTTGTGATTTTGGATGGCCAATGTGAGTGGGGTAGGGTTGGGCGAAGGTGGAGAGATGGAGAGCCCCATTTCCACCTTCATTGCACCTGAACTCCCAGCAAAATTTTGATACAACAAATCCTTTAAATTTGACATAATGCAACAGTTTAAAGATTAATTATTTCTTACTTTTTAAGTGATGCATGAATGGCACCATCATGGAGAGTTCACACACAATTGCCGACGTGATGCTGAGAAGCACAACGGGTTCTCTGAACTGGCACAGCAAATTCATTGGTTCTCCAACAAACAATATCGAACTTCCAAAGGACCCGACCAAGGCCACCAGAAGCAGAATGTCGATGTGAAGAGTCCCCTTATTGTTCAACAAATCACTGGCCAAAAGCAAACCAAGTACCAAAAGTAGGCTGAGCACAAGTCCGAGGAAAGCAAAAGGCAGCAGACTGAGAGATACAGGGTCAGACAGAGCCAGGAATTCCCTCGGTTTGCGCACACAGGCGTTTCGTTCTTCATTTGGCCACAAGTCAATGGGACACTGCATGCAGTCCTGGGAGTCTTTAGCAGGAAGGTTTCAACAGTATCAGCAATAAGTACGCCTCCAACAATGATATTCAATGCCATAAACAATGGTTTGGCATATTTTGCAATAAAAATGTCACAAATAATGACAGCAACAAAATGTGTTCCTGACAAAGCCAAAACCTTTTCGACCTAAGTTGTACAGGATTTAATACAAGTTGTTTTGGATTGGTCAAACTATAATTCATTTGCTGGCTGATATTGATGGGATGTGAAGGAGGTGAATATTGTTCCCCACCTGTGGAGTTGGAGAACTCTCCGAGATTGCAGGGGATACAGTTAAAGCAGCAGAAGGGCCGCCCTTTTTGTGAAAGCAAGCGCGTACCTGGAAGACATGATTCACTGCATACAGCACGTGGTACCTGGACACGGAACACCAATCATGTATCAATCTGAAGTCAAAGCAACACATACAATTCTTGAATTGCACTCGGTAGAACACATATACCACCTCCAGGTTGGACAATTTGCGTTGTGTATCCCACTGTTATGATAGGCCGGATCTGTATCCGGTTCTGAACCAAAATCTAATCGGGTTGTTTTTGTCACCTCCCCAACTTATCCACCAAATTTAGACATAAACTGTCCACAATTTTTTCAAATATCGCGGGATATAATATCTTCAGAAAGTATTCACATCCCCTTCAGAAAGTTGAGATTTTTTAGTCACTGATCGACAAATGTCAAAGTGGAATTTCTTTTTTTTGAAATTTTATACAAATTAATTTAAAATGAAAAGCTGAAATGTCTTGAGTTAATAAGTATTCAACCACATTGCTATGACACTCCAAATTGAACTCAGGTGCATCCAATTTCCTTTGATCATCTTTGAGATTTCTCTTCAACTCGATTAAAATCCACCTGTGGCCAATGAAATTGATTGGACATGATTTATAAAGGTTGGTAATGTCACAAAGTTCACAGTGCATGTCAGTGCAGAAACACTATCATGAAGTCCAAGGAACTGTCCGTAGAATGCTGAGATCGAATTGCGATGAGGCATAGATCTGGGGAAGGTTATAAAATGATTTGTAGATTGTATAAAGTTCACAACACCACAGTGAGCTCCATTATTAGGACATGTAAAGAATGTGGAACTATGCAGACTCTTCCTAGAGCTGGACATCCCACCAAACAGAGCAACTAGGCAAGAGGACCTTGGCCAGGGAGGTGACCAAGAACCTAACGACCACTCTGAGAGAACTACAGAGTTCCTTGGCTGAGATGGGAGAACCTGCAGGAAGGACAACAGTCTTTGCAGCACATCACAAATCCAGGCTTTATGAGAGAGTGGCCCGACAGAAGCCATTCCTAAGAAAAAGGCACAAGACAGCATGCCTGGAGTTTGCAAAAAGGATGCTTCATGCCATGGGGATGCTTTTCAGCGACAGGGCCTGGGAGGTTTCAAAGGATAGAGGGAACAATGAATGGAGCCAAATACAGCCAAATCCTTGAGGAGAACGTGCGTCAGAGTGCAAAATACCTTAGACTACGGCAAAGATTTACATTCCAACAGGACAATGACCCCAATCATGCAGCCAAAGCAACGCCGCAATGGATTCAGAACAAGAACGTGAAAGACCTTGAGTGGCCCAGCTAAAGCGCAGACTTGAATCCCATTGGAAATATGTGGAAAGACTTGAAGATTGCTGTTCACTGACATTCCTCATCCTTGAGCAAATATGCAAGGAAGAATGGGAGAAACTCCCAAAATCCAGATATGCAAAGCGGATATGGACATACCCAAGAAGGCTCAAAGCTGTAATCGCTGCCAAAGGTGCTTCTACGAGGTATTGACTCAGGGGGTTGAATACTTACGTAAATTAGATATGTCTGCATTTCCTTTTTACATTATTTTGTATGGAATTCAAAAACAAAATTCTAACCGGATATTTTTCATGAAGGAGATATTTGGTGATGGGAATTGTTTATTTTCAAGTCTCGCCCTATTGGTGGAGGGTGATGATAACACTCATGGTGACCAGAGACGGAAAACTGTTCATCATGTGCGCATATTTCGGGACCAGTTTTCGTGGTGTTTTGCAGGGATCGTTCATCCATGTGGCCCAGACTGAATATCACAGTGTGTCGCTACAAGAGACCAATATCGGGCGTACATGGGCGACTTGGCGGATTTACAGGTAATCTGGAGATATTATTTCAGAAGAAAATTAACGGACACACATGTACACACACAGTACCTCATGTCTTCTCCCTTTCCACATTATTATACTCTCGTTGATTTGTAATGTTTCATCTTCAGAGGAAGACGACTTATAGAAACCCACTACTTTGAGTTCAAACTTTTCATTCCTCCCCCACTGCAAGTTCAAAAGCTCGTAGTTGGTTGGAGGATCACCATTCTCATCAAAACTAAATACATCTCCCGTTCCAGTTGGAAACTTCACTCGTCGCAAGTAAAACATCAACTGTGGAAACAAAAGCATTTCGTGCTGTTGGTGAATCTCTTTGGGTATTCATTCCACATTGGAACATGCAAGAACATTTACTCACTGTTACAGTAGTGTTGGTCACCCACAGGTGGCGAGGGTGGTTTCGGTGTGTGTCATGCATGTGTGTGTCGTGCACGTGTGTGTGCATGTGAGGCATGCTGGTAGTGTGAGATGCGACGTGCCCTCATGTTGTATGTTTTAGTGTCAATAATACACATATGTATTAAATAGTCGAACTGTGGTTTTTGATTGGACGGACAGACAGAATATGTATGAGTAAATCATTGGGCGGACCATTAAAGGACTGCCTTAAACCCATTGCCTGGACAGCTGGCCTCTGCCTCCATGTTCCTGCTCGGGTCGGCCCAAGCCATCTGCGGAAGTGTTATACAGTATTCACAATTGTTGTGCCTTCCATTTCAGTTTTCCCTTCAGTGTAAAGCAAAGATTATGAAATAACTATCGCAAGGGTGCAGCCGATCACCGTCACGGGCATTGAGAGGGCCATAGCACGTATGGGCCTCAGGCTTTTGGCCTTTAGACCTCAAACAGCCTTCTTTGAAGCGATTGTGTTGTTGTTGTTGTGAAGGTAATATGTACAAGGTATTATTTATTTTTCCGCAGCGATCCTGTTATTGGAGGTGTAGTTGTTGTTGTTGTGAAGGTAATATGTGGTGCGGAAGTTCTGCTTGTTGTAAAATGTTGCAAACAATCGGATATTTTTCGTGAAAGAGATTTATTTAGTGATGGAAACTTTATTTTCAGGTCTCGCTTTATTGGCGAAAGTCGATGAGAACACTCGTGTCAACCTGAGACAGAAAACTGTTCATGTGTGCATATTTTGGGACCGGTCTCAGTTCGGGGATTTTTTTGGTGGGGATGGTTGATTCACACACACCTTAACCCCAGAGGTATGATTCTATTTATCCCATGGAGCTGTGTATTGTCTTGATAATGTACTCCTCCCCAGTACCCCCCTTTCCCCCCCTCAGTACCCCCTTTCCCCCCCTCAGTACCCACTTTCCTCCCCCACCCCCCCTCCCCCCCACACCCAACTCAAATCCTCCCCATCTGTTGGGTGGAAATTCCGCACGCTCAACGAGTATACTTTATTGCTATCTAAAGGCACTCACTGCTCATACCCCTACTCCTTCAGCATGAACATTGGCACAAAGAGCCAATTTTGCCATTAATGGATGCTTATGTCACAATGACAGCCCATTGTTCAGAGCGGAGATCTCAGGTCAAACATAATTTTAAAGGAAGTTATTTGGATCATTCCATCCCACATCACATTTGTTCCACAATTCCTCTTTCCTCGCCCTGGTCCCGCTCACAACCCTTTGAATACTGTGTACACGACACCATTTTGAGCACAAAGCTGGGAATTGGTGCGATTTGAGCCCGTGTTCTGCCACGGCCAATGTGATTGGCTGAGACGTACAGGCAAAGGGCATACTCATCAGGCTTTAACTTATCCCAGTTGTCACAGTAATAAATGGGCTGGTAGGACTGGTTCTCACCTCTGAGCTGTTTACACCTGGATTCAAATCTCAACCCAGCTATGAAGTGTCACTCCGGTGTTTCACAGGCGTGGTGTGTGTTGAAGAAGAAAATTAATTTGTGTAGATCAAGTAGATTTACCTGAGCCTCGACTTTGCCATTGAAAATACGTAAACTTAATGAATATATATATATGTTTACTAGCGGGGTCACCCATGGGAATCCCATAGGCATGGATGTGTGTGACATTTCGACATATTGAGTTAGATGCTGCGCCTGCACATTCAGTTATATAAAATGGTTACTGGCAATTGATCACATCCACAAATGATGTAATCCACACAATTTATGTACTTTACATAACGTTAATAGGAATACATGCCCGTGTAGATGGGAAATACAGTTTGTTTGAAATAAATCACAAATATCAGAAGAAAGTTTTTAAAATTTAGAACTATTCTCACTCAGAGTTAAACATCACCGTAATATTATGCGGTTGCTTCAACGTTTTCGGTGAATTATATGTCATTCCCATCTACACGGGCATGTATTCCTATTAACGTTATGTAAAGTACATAAATTGTGTGGATTACATCATTTGTGGATGTGATCAATTGCCAGTAACCATTTTATATAACTGAATGTGCAGGCGCAGCATCTAACTCAATATGTCAAAATGTCACACACATCCATGCCTATGGGATTCCCACCCGTGGGAATCCCACGGGCATGGATGTGTGTGACGAATTTTAAATATATGTCGACTGTTATTTTAGGCGGTGTATTTTCGTTTATCATCATGGCGCGATTTAAAAAAATATATCTCTGCATTTTCCTCTCCAATACCTCCTCACACTTTACACACACACCGGCCCATGTTTACATATACACACACACATATACACCCACACACATATACACACACACGTACATCGACACACATGCACACACATATATATATATATACACACACACACACACACACACACACACACACACACGCACACACATATGCACGCGCGCACACGCACACACACACGCGTACACATGTCCCACATGTATATATCCCACATCCCACATGTATATACATGGTTAAAGTGGACGTGCCCTTCCCCCCTCCCCCGCCCGGCAATGCTGGGTACTTCTGCTGGTAACTAATAAAATAAAAATGAAGAAATATCTCTCGGTTTCATGAAACTCGGTGGAATTGGATGAAATTCGCTCGGTGAATTCACTCGGTGTATTCGGTTCGGCTCGGTTCACTCGGTTTAAAGAAAAAGCGATAATGTCAACATGTTGCTGTCTGTGTCATGTTGGGCGGTGTATGATACTTGTTGGCTGTTGGGCGGTGTATGATACTTGTTGGCTGTTGGGCGGTGATATGGTGTATTTTTAAAAATATATCTCTGCATTTTCCCGCGTTGCTGACACCGAGTCGTTCTTCATCGACTGTGTCATTCATTTTGGAAATGGAAGTTTCCACGCAACGCATGAATTGTCATGAGTCAAGAGGAAGTGTGTCGTCATCATCAAATGACAAATATATTACATTGTGAAAATTCAAGATTTCAAATAAACCTATTTAAAGTGTATGCGCAAATAACTAATAAATAAAGAAACGAAGAAATATCTCTCGGTAATTTCCTGAACCATATTTTACTTCCGGCTAATAATGTTGAATGAAATAAAAACGAAGAAATATATGTCGTTTTGTGACGACTGTCATCAAAAGTAAACGGTGAATTCACTCGGTTTATTCGGTTCGGCTCGGTTCACTCGGTTTAAAGAAAAAGCGATAATGTCGACATGTTGCCGTCTGTCATGTTGGGCGGTGTATGATACATGTTGGGCGGTGTATGATACATATTGGGCGGTTGTTGGCGGTTGGGCGGTGGGCGGTGATATGGTGTATTTTTAAAAATATATCTCTGCATTTTCCCGCGTTGGTGACACCGAGTCGTTCTTCATCGACTGTGTCATTCATTTTGGCAATGGAAGTTTCCACGCAATGCATGAATTGTCACGAGTCAAGAGGAAGTGTCTCGTCATCATCAAATGACAAATATATTACATTGTGAAAATTAAAGATTTCAAATAAACCTATTTAAAGTGTATGCGCAAATAACTAATAAATAAAGAAACGAAGAAATATCTCTCGGTAATTTCCTGAACCATATTTTACTTCCGGCTAATAATGTTGAATGAAATAAAAACGAAGAAATATATGTCGTTTTGTGACGACTGTCATCAAAAGTAAACGGTGAATTCACTCGGTTTATTCGGTTCGGCTCGGTTCACTCGGTTTAAAGAAAAAGCGATAATGTCGACATGTTGCCGTCTGTCATGTTGGGCGGCGTATGATACATGTTGGGCGGTGTATGATACATATTGGGCGGTTGTTGGCGGTTGGGCGGTGGGCGGTGATATGGTGTATTTTTTAAAATATATCTCTGCATTTTCCCGCGTTGCTGACACCGAGTCCAAAACCATCGATAAAAATGAAATCAGATGGTGAGTTAGATTGGAGATAAAGGCGTGAGAGAGACTCAATGGCCTTGAAGTTACAGGCCTTTGAGAATTCATTTCGTTCTATAAACGGCAACTTTCATCAGATTTTCTTCCCGTCTTTTTTCAACCGAGTCTAAAACTATGTTAGCGACTGTGAAAAATGAAATGATATATCGAATTTGATTTGAAATAAAACTGGGAGAGAGAGCAAGACACCACGGGCCTACAAAACAGGCCTCAAAGCTATGCGAGTTAATAAAATGGTGGATATTTGTTTATATGAAGCGAAGCCTCTCCCAGAATGGGTGGAGCTATGGGTGGAGCTACTCTGCAAACCGAGTAAGCCACGCCCCGGACAGACGCCCAACAGACAGACAGACAGAATCATCTACGGCTATTATAATATAGATATATATACAACAACAACACAACATGCATTTTAAGGCCATTTTCCCTGCTAGAGCGGGGGTTAGCCTTGCGGTCCCCATGACAATCTTCCCCATTTTGCCCTATTTTCTGCATCTCTCCTTGTTAACCCCCTTGCCCGCATTTCTTCTTCCATCATCTTTAGCCAAGTCTTTCTCGGTCTTCCCCGTCCTCTACTTCCTTCTACATTAATTTCCATCACTCTTCTCAACCAGTCACTTTCATCCTTCCTCAACACATGACCAAACCATCTCAACCTATTCCTCTTCACAGCATCAATCACAGGCAATATTCCCATCATCTTTCGCAATTCATCATTTGTCTTCCTCTCTCTCAACGATACTCCGCACATCCATCGAACCATTCGCATTTCCACCCTTTCCAGCCTTCGTTGCTGCTCTACGTTCATTACCCATGTCTCGCTCCCATAAATCATAACACTTCTCACACATGCAGCATACACCTTTCCCTTCAGCTTCAACGACACTCCCCTCATCATCAGCACGCCACTCAGTTCCCGAAACTTCTTCCATGCACATCTCACTCTAGCAACCGTTGCCGAGTCTGATCCACCTTCTCCATTCAGCATGTCTCCGAGGTAGCAAAATGTTTTCACACCTGCCAGCTTCACGCCGTCTCCAAGATCCAACTCAACATTTCCTCCATCTGCAGCTCCCTCTGTGCACACCTTACATTTGAATGTAGCTGCCACACTGGTAAATGACCCTCTCAGACCGCTACATTTTTGATGAACCCACTCAGCGCACATTGTACATTGAATGGAGTTCACTCCGACACCCTTTCTGCACACAGTACACGGTCACTTCCCAGTTCTTTCCACCTCACCACATGCTTTACCACTTGCCATCACCTTCGTCTTTCCGAAAATCACCTTGAGACCTTTTGTCTCCATACATTCCTTCCACTTGTTCATCTTTTCCTTCAGTCCATCCATACTTTCCGCAATCAACACCAGATCATCTGCATACAACAACTCCCACGGTAAACCCTCCTTTACGTTCTGAGCCAGCACCTCCATCACAGCTACAAATAGTAGTGGACTTAGTACCGACCCCTGATGCACTCCCACCTTCACCTCAAACTCACCACTGTTCCCGTCCTACGGCCTGACAGCTGTGCGCGCTCTTTTGTACATTGCCATCACGACTCTGATCCAAACTTCCTCAATGCCCATGTCAATACTTTGCGTGGAACCCTATCGAATGCTTTCTCCAGATCAACAAACCCAGAAAACAACTTCTTCCTCTTCTCCATGTACTTCTCCTGCAACTGCCTCACAATGAAAAGTCCGTCTGTCGTTCCTCTTCCTGGCATAAATCCAAACTGCATTTCGTCGATCTTCACTTTCTTCCTTATCCTCCTCTCCAACACCCTTTCCAATACCTTCATTCCATGCTCCAATAACTTTATCGCTCGGTACGAGCCACACTCCAGAGGGTCACCTTTCCCCTTGTATAGAGGGACGACGGTACTCAGTTCCCAAACCACTGGAATGCGGCCTTCTTTCACCACCAGATTACAGATCTCTGTCATTCTCTTCACACCCCAACTTCCTGCTGCCTTCAGCATATCTCCCACAACTCCCGTCGGCCCTCCCGCTTTTCCACTCTTCATTGCTTTTATCGCTTCCTCAACTTCCTTCTCAGTTATCTTCTCTGCTGGTCCTAAAACTGGGTTACTCTCTATGTTACCATCCCATTCATTCTCTGTATTCAACAGCATTTCCATATATCTTTTCCATCTTCCTTTAATTCCATCTGGGTCGACAACGATTTGTCCCACTTCATCCTTCAAGCAACTCACCCCAATCACATCACACCTCTCTTTCGCTATGTGCTTTGCAATCCTGAATACTGCTTTCTGACCCTCTTCCGAATCCAAGCGTTCTCCGAACATTTTCCTACATGCCTCCTGCGCCTTTGCTACCTCGTTCTTTGCAGCCTTCCTGGCTGCCTTATAACTTTCATGCTCTGCTGTTTCTGCTCCCGTACCCTTCGCCTTGTGCCACTCCTTGAACTTCTTCCTCTTCTCGTCAATCCTCTTTCCAACTTCATCATCCCACCACCATGTTTCCGAGTGCCTCGGTGGTCCTTTTGTCCATCCACATACCTCACCAACGGCTCCCAACAGACTAGCTTTCATTGACATCCAACCATTTTCAAGCTCAACCACATCATCCTCTACCCTACTCAGCCTCTCTTTTAATGCCTCCCTTACTGTCACCTCTTTCAACCTCCACACCTTCATTCTCGGTTGGTACTTCACCCGCCGAGCTCTCCTCGCACCTTTGACTCTTATGTCGCAGACAACCAAGTGGTGCTGTGAAACAGCCTCCTCCCCCGGGATCACCTTTGTGTCCCGGAGGTGCCCCCTATCTCGCCTACACACCATCAGGTAGTCAACGGTTGTCGTCGACCCACCTGACGTGTATGTAACAAGCTTATTGTCCTCTTTCTGGAACTGAGTATTACAAATCAACAAATCAGCTCCATCAGCAAACTCCAAAATCCTTTCACCTTTTCCATTTCTCACACCATATCCGTAACCCCCCATGAACTCCCTCAAAACCATCCATACTCCTTCCCACATGTCCATTCAGGTCTCCTCCCACCACAACAACTTCCTCATCTTTCACGTTTTCCATCAGCTTCTCTATCACACACCAGAACTTGTCCTTCTCTTCATCGCTTCGACCAACCTGCGGAGCATATCCCGAGATGACGTTCACCAAGAGCTTTCCAATCATCATTTTCACCATCATCAACCTATCACTCACTCTAGTCACACTCACCACACTGTCTACAAACTCCTCAGAAAACAGGACACCAACACCATTCACGCCCTCCGGGCACCCTTGCCACACAAACTTGTATTTCTGTCCCTGCCTACCCTTCACCATTCTCACACCACTTCCCTTCCACCTCGTCTCTTGCACACAACATATGTCCACTCTTCTTCTGACCAATACTTCCACCACTTCTCCTGATCTCCCTGTCATTGTCCCTACATTCCATGTCCCAAACCTCAGAAACCGATCTCCACTTCGGGCTGCACCCTGCCCATATGTACTTGTAATGGTCATAGTTCTCTTTTTGAGGCAATGTTTTTATGGCCGGATGCCCTTCCTGACGCCAACCCTCTTAGTCGTCTCTTACGACACGCAGGGATACGGTGTACCTATTCTGACCAGGGTACACACTGGGAAACGTTTGAAACATGGAAATTTGGGGGGGGGGGGAGGGGGCGTCAGCATCACGGCTGCGGTTTAAACATATTCCAACAATATCCAAACAGAACCATGAAAACCATGAAAAACAATCTGGGAAAAGTCTCCAAGCGAGAACGTGGATTTGAGAAAGAAGGAGCAAAGGCGGCAGAAAACCGAGATACAGGGGGCGGGGCACAAGTCGAGACGAGGAGGAGAGCGAACAAGCACGTGTCCGGGAGGAGAGAAAGAATCAACATAGAATTCTTTGTCTATCCGTTTGTGCTGTTTTTAAAAACGCCGGACAAAGGGTAAGATGCCTGCGAGAGGCAGGGGGGAGAAAAGAAAATCAAAGAAACAAGCAAATACTATGAAGGAAAGAACTTACACTCACAAAACACCGACGGGGGGAAGGGAGCCCGGAAAGACCAGGCCGCGCACGACGCGCGAATAAAAAACGACCAATCACACACAAATCCGTAACAACCACAAAACCAAAACTAAACAGAAACACACAACAACACACACATAACAAAACAACCAGCGGAAACCCGACGAAGACACGAATGGGAAAACACTCAAACTTCGATGCCGTGGAGAGCTCGAAGTAAGCCTCGTCGCCCGAGGGACTGAAAGTCCCTCACTGATTTTTACCGGAACCGGATTTTTACCGGAACATATATATATATATATATATATATATATATATATATATATATATATATATATATATATATATATATATATATATATATATATCTATATATATATATATGTGTATGTATATATATATTGTAACGATTTTGAGAAGTGTGTAACGATTTTGAGAAGTGTGTAACGAATTTGAGAAGTGTAACGGTTTTTGAGAAGTGTAACAATTTTGGAGGAAGTGTAATGAATGTGAAAACGTTACAATGGAAACGTTACAATGTGAACGTTACAAACGTACGGTACCACCCTGTAATGTAAATAATGGTCGCAGTCAGCGTCCTAGTTAATTGCATGAAATATACACGCAGGTCACGATATATCTTTTAAATAGTGTATTTCCTTATTCCATGTAGGCTAAGTATGTGTTTTCCCACTAGATTGACTTTGCATTGTATCAAACAAAATAAGCGTAGGTCCTTCCAATTTCCCCAAAACCTCCCTTCCAATTGCCTTCCGCATTTTGGCCGGTTTTCTTCAAACCACCATTGGCCACGAGGTAAGGTTGGGGAAGAAAGGCGTGTCTCCACCTCGTCGTAAGAGGGAAGGAGTGAACCAGCCCTAACAGCCAATCAACACCGCGGTGAGTGACCCGGTAGGCGTGCCCTCAGAGTCGGCGGCTTGATTTCGCTCGAGGTGATAAAAGCGACTGCAAGGGACTGCTTTACCAGATGACTGGAGATGACTGGAGATGAGCTGGAGATGACCCTGGGAGAGGAGCAAAGAGGCTGCAACAAAGAGAGGCGGTGAGATGCGAAACGCTCCAAGCCAAAGAGGAGAGGTACTCGGCAAGGAAACCAGCTTTGGAGAGACGCGCTGAAAGGAGAGAGACGGCCCCACCCCAAGAAAAGGAGCAGGTGTGCCGAACCAGCGCGTGGCGTCTCCCGCAGTGGATACGCGACGGAGGGTTTCCCGCCAAAACCGCGAGGAATTGCGAACGGCGGCCTCCCGACCTTGCCTCCATCTCAAGCCTTACCTGCCTGCATTATCCCCTGTGTAAGTGTGAACGTCCTGTCCTGCTCGTTTGTCTTGGGGCTAAGTAAAACTGAATAGTGTAAGTTAAGGATTCGCTGTGTCACTGTTTCTTCCATCCTTTGCTTGTGTGTGTATAATAAATCTGTTCTTCCTCCGTATTCTTCTTCTTCTTTTTCATTCTCTTGCGATCGCTTTAGAGATTTCCCGATTGAATATCCGTGGGGCGATCTGGTCAACGTCGGGTGAAATCGGGTTTTAATCGGGGAGTAACTGTTCGGACGCGGTTAAATACACCACCGCTCGGTCAATATAACATCTAAAAGCCGCGTCTGTAACAATTGGTGTCGAGGAGTTGGATTCGGACCTGGGACTAAATTTGTTAGGCCCAAATTTTGGAACACCAATTGTACTATTAGAGTAACAATTGGTGTCTGGGAGTGGAATTCGGGTCCCGAACCAAATTTTTAAAACATCTAGAAAAAAATTTTTGGTCAAAATTACGAGCTGCCGAAATTTATTTTGTTTTATAAAGCAAAACCCGAATTTTGAGATCGCGCCATGGACAATCAAGGCGATCGGATGTCGGTGGGAGAAATAGACAGGGTGGAATCGACCCAGGACCTCGGGGAAATGTATATGGAGGATAGGGAGGAGGAGAAAAATAGCAATGTGGTTGCGGAGGTTTCAGACGCACAGAATGGCGCCCTCGCGCACGTGGTTGAGGGGGCCACGGTCGCGGAACCAATGAGCGCGGCCCAAATGCAAGCCTTCATGGCCCAATTCATGGTGGAAATGCAGAAAAAAAACGACAGTATAGTACAAATGCAGGTGTCCCTCAACCTGCAGAGTGAGCAAAGGAGGGCTGATAGTGAAAAAATGGAAAGCAGAATTATGGGGCAAATGGGGGTAATGAGGGACGAAGCGAGGGGTACCGGTGAGAAGTTAGACAAAAATTTTGAGGGGTTAGACAACGGGATAAAAGAGGTAAAGAATGGGTTAACGGGGGTAGAAAACAGAATGGCCGCTCAAGAGAATCAAATGGAAGGGATGCAAAAGGGGTTAGAGGGGGTAGAAAACAGAATGGCCGCTCAAGAGAATCAAATGGAAGGGATGCAAAAGGGGTTAGAGGGGGTAGAAAATAGAATGGCTGCCCAGGAGAATCAGATAGAGGGAGTGAAAAATGGGTTAATGGGGTTAGAAAATAGGATGGAAGACAAATTGCGGGAAATAGGGGAACAATCGGCCAGGGAAATCAAACAAATGGGAGAGCAGATAGAGGAGGTGAAAATCGGGGTAGAAACCAAACTGGATGCTCAGAGGGATGAATTGGGACAGATGAGGGTGGCATCTACAAAAAAGATGGAGGAAATACGACGAGGGGTGAGTGAGGAGGTTTCGGGGCTGCGCGAGGAGGTAAAGCGAGGCGAAAAGCGTATAGAGAAAGAGGTGAGAAATAATACGGCAAAGTTACAAGGGGGAATAGAAGATCTGACGGAGGAGGTGGAGCAGCTGACAGAGGGACAAACTAAGTTAGTGGAGCAGGTTCAAAAGAACACTGCGGTACTAGGAGGGTTAAAGGCGACACAAAAAGAAATTAAAAACGAATTAATAGCGACGCAGAGGCAATGTCAGATGGTACGGGAGGAACTGACAATGAGGGTGGAAGAGGTGACAGAAGCAATGGAGACGAAGGACCGGGAGGTAAGGACGCACGTAGAAACGGTCACGGTAGCCTTAGAGGACGAACTTGAGGAGACGCACCGAGAAATAAAAGAGGTTAAACAAAAATTAGAGGAAGTGGGAGAAGAGGTGAGTGAAATTAAGAAGGGACGGACAGAAACTAAGAGGGAGATAAAGGAGGAAGTCATGGAATATGTACAAGGTCTGTGTTCAAATCATGATGTGATGCTCACTAACCAAATAAAAAGTTTGCAGGTGGCAGAGGAGGTGAGACGAAGTACGGAGGTGAGTGGCAATGTATATGATGTGAGGAAAGCTTCAGTCGGCTTGGGGATTGGTTTGGATCCGGGTGTTCGTGAAAGGCCGTTGGTGAAGTGTGTGACAGGTCAGGTGTGCGAAAAAAGAGGTGTGCGAGAATGTCCGACCATGGGGTGTGTGAGGAAAAAGTGCACGCCGAGGGGTGAGTGTGCCGTCAGGAGTGAGCCGGTCGGAGCGCGTGTGCGAGGGGGTACATGGAAGCGCGGTGTGGTGAGTGTTACGGAGGAAGTAACGAGAGAGTGTACACCTGTGGTGAGTGTTACGGAGGAAGTAACGAGAGAGTGTACACCTGTGGTGAGTGTTAGGGAGGAAGTAACGAGAGAGTGTACACCTGTGGTGAGTGTTACAGAGGATGTAACAAGAAAGCGTACGTCTGTGGTGAGTGTTACAGAGGGTGTAACGGGAGAGTGTGCGCGAGAAAGGTGTGTAACGGACAGGTGCATGAGGAAAGAGTGCGTTGTCAAGAGTGGAGGTGAGAGTAGTGAGAGTGAAACGGAGCGTGAGTTGGTTGTGACAGGTGAGCGAGGATGTACACCTGGGATGGAAGGATGCACACCTGGAATGGTAGAGCGTGAGTGGGAATGCACGCTGGAGTTGGTGGTGAGGCACGTGGTTGGGTGTGCGAATGAGGGCACACCTGTGATTGTCACAGAGGAGGTGACCGAGGAGGGGGCGCGAAGCGGTGTATTGGTGAGGTGTGCGAGCAACGAATGTGTGCCAAAGTGTTCGGTGGTCAGGTGTGTGACCAAGGCTGTGAGTGGAATGGGTGTACCTGGGTGTGTAAGGAAAGGTACGAGGAGCATGGGCACAGCTGGATGTGTGAGCAAGGAATGGGCTGCGGGGTGTAAGCGTCCAGGTGAAGCATCGACGTTAGACGGGGTAGAGTTTAGAACGACTTATAGCCGAATCGGGCCCTCGGTGCGTGCTGGGCCTCGCTTTGAACGGCCGCGGCCGGGCTCCACTAGGCGGAGCGGGCGGCTGGATAGGAAGGGTCGCTATGGCGACCACGTTTTGTTGAGACGTGCCGGCAGGTCGAGATCGGGACATTGGATGGCTCCACGCCGAGGTGATGCGTGGGATCTCGGCCCGGGTAAGCCCCCATCCCTGCCACGAATGCGGGACGTATCCAGCCGCTGGCACAAAAGAACCCGCGTTCATGGCTCGGCTGTACGAAGCCGAGCTTTCGAAGGAAATTGGCGCACCGAGAGGATGTAATAAGTAGACGGGTGATGGTGATAGTGATAGTGATTTAAAACGAAATTTAGAAAAGTGAATAGAATTGGCAGTAAATGGAAAATTTTTGAATTGTTGGATTTGGACGAGCGAAATTGGTAGTGAGAGACCCCCGATGTGGTGGGATGGCAAATCCACCATCCCTCACAGGTGGGGGCAAAGGAGCAATAGCTTATGGGGTGTATGGCAGTGAAAACTAGCCCGGGTGGGTTAGGTTATATTGATAGGGACCTAGAAGATGACATTAGGTGACGTTAAGGTTAGCTAGTGACTGATACCTGTAGTGGGGACGCAGGTAGATTAGTGTGGATGATAATGACGTGAGAGCGCAATAGTTTAAAGGGACGACTGGGAAGCGCAAGTTTCAGAGGGGAGTAGTTAGCTGAGATGATGCCGTGTGTGTGAGGATTGAACAGGTGAGAATGGAACAGGTGTGATTACACAGGTGTGCAACTGAACAGGTGTGTGGAGCAGTGTATGAGGGAGTAGTGGTGATTGCGTGTTGTGTTGACCAAATGGTCCAGGAAGAAAGGAGGGTGCAGGTGGCACCAGGTATGATTGCACAGGTGTGCAACGACAGGTGAATGAAGAACAGGTGTATGTGGCTGTGTGGAATAAATGGTAGTGTGGAATATCTGGAGTATTGGAATGGATGGTCGTGGAGTGAGAATGGTGGAAATTGTGGAGTGGAGTGGATGGTGCGAAGGTGTGAATGGGGGAAGAGTGGACCCCATCACGGATACCCGGGGCGGGTAGTGTAAGTGTTAGGTAGAGGGTACAGGTAAATTGTGGTTGGATATTGGCATCTGTGGTGCGGGTGACAGAATGGTATGTGGATGGGTGCGTTGGTGTTGTGGAAATGGCTGGGCGTGTAGCCTGTTAGTGTGTGTAGTTGGTTTGGGCACTCTACCACTGTGAGGATGTCGGCCAGGTGAGGCCGCAGGTGGGCTCTGGGAGCCGGTAGTAGTTGTTGTGGATGGGGCCCGAGGATCCGGAGGACGGACCCGGGTAGCCCAGTGCCAGAGGGCACCATGGGGTGACAGAGCCAGGAGAGGGGCTGTCCCCAGTTAGTTAGGTTAGGGTGAGGAGCTAGGTAAGCTCGGGTGGCAACTACAGTGGTGGAGGTGTGCAGGTGGGTAGACCTGTTGGGAGAGGTACACGTCGCAGCCCAGAAATTGTGCTAGAGCACCGGGAGATGAATCGGGGGAGTGAGACCCCAAATTGAGAAGCACCACAGTTGGGCAATGGGAATTGGTTATTAGAACCCATAGTGTAAGTTGGCCAATGGATTGGCAGGGAGAGACCCCGGGTAGTGTAAAGTGTGTTAAAGTCATTTAGAGGATAGTTAGGA
>NC_136263.1:190208153-190418153 GCF_964187855.1 Myxine glutinosa | reverse complement strand
TGCAACATAAGCCGAGCATGGGTCCATGGTCACGAGGTCTCGCAACGCAGCTTTGTGATTGGTTGATAGAATAGGCCCACCCCTCCCCCCGGATATATCTGGGAGGAGGTGAACAAGGGAACTTCTCTTGATGAAGGCTAGTGGAGGCTCGGCGCACGCTGGGTTGCTGGCCGAAACGTTGAGTTTTTAAAGACAAAGCTATAGGTTGGAGAACGGAAAAATGGATATCGTGGATATATATGTATATATATATATATATATATATATATATATATATATATATATTGTGAGAAACCCCCCGGTGAAACCACCTTTGTTCTCACCCAAATGAGTGCCCCGCCCACCACTGACGTAACCTCCTTGGAGCCTCACGCGATTGGGAGGCGAGTCGGGACGTGATTGGTGGAGGGTCAGAGAGCGCGGCCGCCATCTCATGATACGGACGCAGCTCGGAGGTTCGAGGCCTCGAGGCGAGGGAACTTTCGTTACGCCTCACGACAGCGAGTTGTGCTGATCGTTTATAGTTATGGATTGTACGAGTGAGTGATTCCGGAAGAGAACGAGTGATTCCCGGAGATCGTAGATTGGAACTGTGAGTCCTATATTGCCTGCTTCGTGTTGGAGCTCCTGGCCGACCGTTCCTGGCGGCCTTGTGTGGTATTCCATCCTGGTATCCTTCGAGTCCCGGAGCTCGTCGATTGGAGCCGCGAGGATCTTACCTGCGTCTGGTTGGAGCGTCTGTGGCCGACCGTTCCTGCAGGCTTGTGCAGCCTATTCCATTTGTTACCTTTCATGGTTTTTGTGATCGAGCCAATAAAGCATCGTGCCTTACCCCTAGAAGGCCGATTAAAACACAATTGTGTTGATTACGTCTCTTTTGTCCACTCCGTGGATTACTTGAAGCCCGGACATTCACGTCCGTATTCCGTGCTGGGAACATTTACCAGGCGGGATCGCGACAAATGGGTTGCTCGTCCTAGGATCATTCAAGTAAGAGCCATTCGATTGAGACGGGAATTCTGCAGTGGACGACATCTTCTGGCATCTGTTCATCGCCTTCTCACCAGCGGACGCCGTCTGGGAGGAACTTTCTCGCCGTAGGACGCTGTCTGGGGCAGAGAAGTGAATAGCCTCGGATCCCTCCAAACAACCGACAAAGAATAAGCGAATAGCCTCGGATCCCTCCAAACAACCGAAAAAAAAAAAAAAAACGTGAGTATTTGTACGTGGTATTTTTCTCATTGGCAATTTGATGTGCGGGTGATATTGCGTAGTTGTGTCGTATTTCCCCAACAGAGCGTTGTGTTTGAGCGTTGTGTTTGAGGTTGTGTTTTGTGCCTGGTCGTATGATAACTCGTAGCCAAGCTATGTCGACCAGGGAAGTGAGAGTTCAACCTGATCATGTTGACAGTCACGTGGGTGGCGAGGTGAGCGACGCAAGCAGCCTTGACCCGGTCACTCAACCCGAGATGTTAGGAAGCGATCCCATCATGACTAAATGCATGCGTTCGCCCTTCTGGACCGGGCTGACTCCGGTTCAACAACTTGACATGTATAACAGGGAGAATGACAGGGCAGAGGCAGAGCGTGCGGCAGCAGCAGAGAGAGAGCGTGCAGCAGCAGAGAGAGAGCATGCGGCAGCAGAGACAGCAGCAGAGAGAGAGCATGCGGCAGCAGAGGGAGAGCGTGCGGCAGCAGCAGAGAGAGAGCGTGCAGCAGCAGAGGGAGAGCGTGCGGCAGCAGAGAGAGAGCATGCGGCAGCAGAAGCTGAACGCGTCAGAGAGCATGAGTTGCGAATGTTGACTGAACGACTGCGGGCAGAGGGGTCTGCTGCAAGAGTCCCGGAAACTGTTCATGTTCGTTTGCCGGACTGGACGGGAGACACGAAGCCAGAAGCGTATCTGGAGATGGCGGAGAAGTTGTTGGCTGCCGGTGGCATTGATGAGAGCTTGTGGGTCGGCCACCTTGTGAGCCATCTATCTGAGAAGGCGAGGGAGGTATATGCGAGGATGGCAACCGAGGACGCAAACAAATACAGGGCATTGAAGGCCGAGATTTTGAATGCCTATGCGGTGTCCGCATGTATTTATAGGAGAAATTTTTTCAGCTGGACTCGTGAGTCCAGTCAAACCTATGAGGAACATTCGCGGGCCTTGTTGGAACAGCTGCAGAGATGGTTCAAGGGGAGCAAGGTTGAGTTACCTCAAGCGGTTGCGGAACTCCTGGTGCGTTACCGTATCGATCAACAGCTTCCGCCTGACTTAGCATTGTTTCTTGTCGACAAAGACACTGTTTCCTTGGCAGACTGCGTCAACCTTATTGATAAACATGTTTTGGCGTGCAAAATGCTGCAAGTCACGCAGTCGCTTCGTAAGACGGAGGAGTCTGCGATCAAGACCGCCCCCCGTCTGCCCGGCGGCTGGATCGAGGGGAAGGGTTCTCCGATGACCTCCACTGGGGGCGCTCGCGAGCCGCAGACCAGGGCAGGGCCCTGGTGCGATTTCTGCAAACGCGTGGGGCACGGTGAAAACCGCTGTTTCTCTAATCCCGCCAGTCCGGCCTACCGAGGCAACCCTCCTGTTAAGTCGGAGGGAGATCAGTGGAACTCATCCGCCGGGCCCTCGCACACGACGGTGGCATCGGTGACCGAGGTCACTGCCACCGGGGCTAATTCCATTCATCCACTGCATCAGGAGTATTCAGGGACAGCCTTAGTGGGTGGCCCCGATTCGATGCTGAAGTTTGAGACCAAATACCTTCGGGATACTGGGGCGACACGGTGTGTTCTCCGGGTGGGGGTAGTTCCGGCCTCTCAGATGCGTTATACCGGCGAGTATACCCTCCTTCGGGGCATTGACCGGGTTCTTGGCCGGTACCCCCTTGCCCTCCTCGAGGTCCGGAGTGACATTTTTAAGGGTCCAGTGACCTGTGTGGTAGTACCCTACTACCCTATACCCGGGGTCTCCTTGCTGATTGGCAATGATGCCATAGCCAGGGAGGAGTCATTGACTCTGACCTGTGGGGGGGTCCCTAGAGCCCAGAGTAAACAGGCGGAGAGAGTGGCGGAGTCAGATATCTTCACTCTGGCCCGAGGAGCCTAGCGCCTCGACTCCAGTTTCCGACGGTGACGTTGCGTCAGCTGAAGTCCACCCGAGCCTCCCGTCAAGCCAACCTCAGGTGCCGTGCTCCTCAGGGACCGCTCCCGCCATGTCGCGATTCAGCAGGAACGCTAATGCTAAGGTATATGTGGGAAACCTGGGCAATGGAGCAGCGAGAGCCGAGCTAGGGAGGGTCTTCGGGCATTACGGACCACTCCGCAACGTATGGGTTGCTCGGAACCCACCTGGATTCGCGGTTGTTGAGTTTGAAGATCCACGAGATGCTGAAGATTCGGTCAGAGCCCTTGATGGAAGGTTAATTTGCGGATCGCGGGTGTGCGTCGAGATGTCGAATGGCATGTCGCGGCGGCCTCGTTTCAGACGCCCTTTGGTCCGCAGGCCGTTCGACCCGAAAGATCGATGTTACCAGTGCGGTGAAAGGGGTCATTACGCATATGACTGTCGTTCTCGACACCGGAGGAGAACCCGCCGCTCTAGGTCTCGGTCCGTTTCCCTCCTGTAAATGTTTCCCCACCTTGAGTTTGGCTCCCTTGTTTCTCTATTGTGCTTTGGGTGAAGTGTAACTCTTGTGGGGTAGATGTTAATGGGGTGTATGGTGTTTAATATTGTGTGTGAAAAAAAAACAAAACTGGTTCATTGTTTACCCTGTTAACGCCTGTTAATTGCCTGTTGCGTTAATAAGTGCGTTATTGTTGCGTTATTGTGTTGCGCCATTGCGTTGCGTTGTATTGTTGCGTTGTTTCGTTATTATTGTTAACAAGTGTTAGTAATTGTTAATTGCGTTAATTGCCTGTTAGCAATTCCCGCCATCATCTTGCCATGTGATTTGCACCTACTACAAATACTGGTTTTAAAAACGCCGTCTATTCGACGGGGTTTTTACTTAGGGGGGGAGGACTGTGAGAAACCCCCCGGTGAAACCACCTTTGTTCTCACCCAAATGAGTGCCCCGCCCACCACTGACGTAACCTCCTTGGAGCCTCACGCGATTGGGAGGCGAGTCGGGACGTGATTGGTGGAGGGTCAGAGAGCGCGGCCGCCATCTCATGATACGGACGCAGCTCGGAGGTTCGAGGCCTCGAGGCGAGGGAACTTTCGTTACGCCTCACGACAGCGAGTTGTGCTGATCGTTTATAGTTATGGATTGTACGAGTGAGTGATTCCGGAAGAGAACGAGTGATTCCCGGAGATCGTAGATTGGAACTGTGAGTCCTATATTGCCTGCTTCGTGTTGGAGCTCCTGGCCGACCGTTCCTGGCGGCCTTGTGTGGTATTCCATCCTGGTATCCTTCGAGTCCCGGAGCTCGTCGATTGGAGCCGCGAGGATCTTACCTGCGTCTGGTTGGAGCGTCTGTGGCCGACCGTTCCTGCAGGCTTGTGCAGCCTATTCCATTTGTTACCTTTCATGGTTTTTGTGATCGAGCCAATAAAGCATCGTGCCTTACCCCTAGAAGGCCGATTAAAACACAATTGTGTTGATTACGTCTCTTTTGTCCACTCCGTGGATTACTTGAAGCCCGGACATTCACGTCCGTATTCCGTGCTGGGAACATTTACCAGGCGGGATCGCGACAATATATATATATATATATATACATATATATATATATATACATATATATATATATATATATATATATATATATATATATATATATATATATATATATATATATATATATATATATATATATATATATATATATATATATATATATATATATATATATATATATATATATATATATATATATACATATATATATATATATATATATATATATACATATATATATATATATATATATATATATATATATATATATATTGTTGCGAATATGGAATTTGGCCTCCATATCCGCTTGTAAATATTCCCCTATTTTCTCCGATACTCCCCAACTCTCCCTTACCCCATTCCCTAGTCCCATTGTCTGTAAACAACACCCATTAGAGCCGATCTTCCCCTTCATCCCCCCATTAAATGTCGTGCCCAGGTCCCCCGCACCACACGTAGACAATTATAGGACATCTTGCTAGTTATTCTTAATCTATGTCAGTTAAGGACTTGTTTCCATTAATTATGACTCTTCGTTGCACCAGAATGTGATTATATGGCACCTGTTAGGAAGTTTAGGACCTCCCCATACCTCTCCGCATCTCTTCCCCATGAAGAAGCGCCAACTACAACAACAACAACAAAAGAGGGGGGCGGCGCGGTGACGGCATGGGGAGTGGGCGTCCTCCTTCCGGCTCGGTTAGCCACCATTGACCACGCGCTCCACGGGGTTACCACGAAGGGGCTCCCTGTCGGCCCCTCGTCAAGGGCGGAGCCGGTAACCCCCGCACCCAATGAGAAGCCATGGGCCGATGCCATCTGGGGCGGCGCTAACGAGCCGAGGGCGTGTCACTCCCCGCCGGATATATACGCGGCCCCGCGCCGGACGTGAAGAGAGATGCGCCCCGAGCTTGGAAGGAAAAGACGCCACCCTCCCGAGCGCTGAGCGACCTCCCCAGCTTGAGACCAAAGTCGCGACCCACAAGCGCTGTGATACCTTCACGCATCTCTGGACACCACCGTACGTGATTCTGTCCCTGAGCCAGGTGCACCTGAGCCATCGCGACCTGCCTCCCCTTTTCATCAACCCCCGTGTGAGTCAGCATTTTGTCCCGTGTGTCTGTCGTCTGTCCGGGGATAATATAAGAGTGTGTCTAAGTGCCTATCTTCCTGTAATATACCTCTAGCCCCTGTAATCTAACCTTTTTCCGTACGAATATACTTGAGAACCGAAACCCTGGTGTCGTATTGTGTCATTATAATCCAGCCGGGTGTCTTCTCTTTCCTATTGAGCCAGCGTAGCGCGATTAGTCAACATTCGGGCACAATCGGGTAACTTGTACGGATACGGCGGCCATCCCGCTCGGCCCACCATACCATCAAAGTCGTATCTGTAACAATTGGTGTCGGGAGTGAGATTCGAGGCCCGACCAAATTTTGAAGAAAAAAAAAAAACGAATAGAGGAAAAAAAAAAAAATTTGGTCAAAATTTGGAGCGGCCGAAATTTGTTTTGTTTTACGAAACTCGAATTTTGCAAGTCGCGCTATGGCGGATCAAGACGGCTGGGGTCCGGTAGGGGAGAGTGAGGTAGGGTCGATCCAGGACCAAAATGAGGGACAGGAGGAGAGCGAAGCAGTGAGGGCGGCAGGTTCGCAAAATAGCGCCGTCACGCACGAAGAAGCGGGCGCGCAAAATGGCGCCTCGCTGATCACCGCGCCAGCGACCGTGGCAGCGCCCCCGATGGATTGGGGCCTTTTTTTCATACAAATGAAGGCCCTTATGGCCCAGAATAGCGAGAAAATGAGGGAGGAAACGAGGGCTGATAGTGAGCGGTTGGGAAACCAAATGGGGGTAATGAGGGACGAAGCGAGGGGTACCAGTGAGAAGTTAGACAATAATTTTGAGGAGTTAGACAAGAAAATTGAGAAGTTAGACAATAATTTTGAGGAGTTAGACAAGAAAATTGAGAAGTTAGACAATAATTTTGAGGAGTTAGACAAGAAAATTGAGAAGTTAGACAATAATTTTGAGGAGTTAGACAACGGGATAAAAGAAGTAAAGAATGGGTTAACGGGGGTAGAAAACAGAATGGCCGCTCAAGAGAATCAAATGGAAGGGATGCAAAAAGGGTTAGAGGGGTTAGAAAACAGTATGGAAGGCAAATTGAGGGACATGAGGGACCAAGCGGAAAGGGAAGTTAAACAAATGGAGCAGCAGATAGAGGGGGTCAGAATGGGGGTAGAAACCAAACTGGATGCTCACAGGGAGGAAATGGAGCAGATGAGGGTGGCATCTGGGCAGGAGATGCAAGTGATGGGAGAAGAGATCAGAGGAGGAGTGAGTGAGGAGGTCGGAGGAGTGCGCGAGGAGGTGAGGCACTGTAAGGAGCACATGGAGAAGGAGGTGAGAAAGGGGACTGTAAAGTTACAAGGGGGCATAGAGGACCTGACGCAGGAGGTGGAGCAGCTGACGGTGGGACAGACGGAGTTAGTGGAGCAGGTTCAAAGGAACACTGCGGTATTAGGAGGTTTAAAGGCGACACAGAAAGAACTAAAAGATGACTTGGTAGCGACGAAGAGGGAATGTCAGATGGTACGTGAGGGACTGACAACGAGGCTGGACGAGGTGATAGAGGTTATGGAGACGAAGGACCGGCAGGTGAGGACGCACATGGAAACGGTCAAGGTAGCCTTAGAGGATGAGCTTGAGGAGACGTACCGGGGAATAAAAGAGGTGAAGCACAAATTAGAAGAAGTGGAAGAAGGGATGAGCGAAATTAAGAAGCGACGGAGAGGGGATAAGAAAGAGATAAAAGAGGAGATAAAAGAATTGGTCCAAAGTCTGTGTTTGGATCGTGATGACGTGCTCATTAACCGGATGAGGGATTCGCAGGTGATGGAGGAGAAGCGAAGAGGAAGAGGACCCGGTGTAAGTGGTGACCAATATGGTCGTGCGTATGATGCGCCAGGGGATTTAAGGAGCTTGGGGGTCGAGATGGACCCGGGTGTTCGTGAGAGGCCGTTGGTGAAGTGTGCGACAGGTCTGGTGTGCGAAAGAGGAGGTGTGCGAGAAAGTCCGACTCTGGGGTGTGTGAGGAAAAAGTGCGTGCCAAGGAGTGAGGGTGCTGGCGAGAGTGAGTCGGTCGTAGCGCGTGTGCGAGGGGGCACATGGAAGCGCGGTGTGGTGAGTGTTACAGAGGGTGTGACGGGAGAGTGTGCGCGAGGAAGGTGTGTGACGGACAGGTGCATGGGGAAAGAGTGCGCTGTCAAAGGCAAGGAAGAATGCACAGCTGTGGTGAGTGTTACAGAGGGTGTAACGGGAGAGTGTGCGCGAGAAAGGTGTGTGACGGACAGGTGCATGAGGAAAGAGTGCGCTGTCAGAAGTAAGGAAGAGTGTCCACCTGTGGTGAGTGTTACAGAGGGTGTAACGGGAGAGTGTGCGCGAGAAAGGTGTGTGACGGACAGGTGCATGAGGAAAGAGTGCGCTGTCAAGAGTAAGGGTGAGTGCGCTGTCAGGAATGGAGGTGAAAGTAGTGAGAGTGACATGGAGCGTGAGGTAGTTGTGACAGGTGAGCGAGGATGTACACCTGGGATGGAAGGATGCACACCTGGAATGGTAGAGCGTGAGTGGGAATGCACGCTGGAATTGGTAGTGAGACACGTGGTTGGGTGTGCGAGTGAGAGCACACCTGTGATTGTCACAGAGGAGGTGACCGAGAAAGGGGCGCGAAGAGGTGTATTGGTGAGGTGTGCGGGCGACGAATGTGTGCCAAAGTGTTCGGTGGTCAGGTGTGTGACCAAGGCTGTGAGTGGAATGAGGGTACCTGGGTGTGTAAGGAAGGGTACGAGGAGCATGGGCACAGCTGGATGTGTGAGAAAGGAGCGGGCTTCGGGGTGTAAGCATGCAGGTGAAGCATCGACGTTAGACGGGGTAGAGTTTAGAACGACTTATAGCCGAATCAGGCCCTCGGTGCGTGCCGGGCCTCGCTTTGAACGGCCGCGTCCAGGCTCCACTAGGCGGAGCTGGCAGCCCGATAGAAAGGGTCGTCATGGCGACCACCTTTTGTTGAGGCATTCCGGCAGGTCGAGATCGGGACATTGGATGGCTCCACGCCGAGGTGATGCGTGGGATCTCGGCCCGGGTAAGCCCCCGTCCCTGCACCGAGTGCCGGACGCATCCAGCCGCTGGCACAAAACAACCAGCATCCATTGCTTGGCTTTACGAAGCCGGGCTTT
The DNA here is from genome assembly GCF_964187855.1 of Myxine glutinosa. NCBI lineage: Eukaryota > Metazoa > Chordata > Myxini > Myxiniformes > Myxinidae > Myxine > Myxine glutinosa. The sequence continues at coordinate 190,409,243 of NC_136263.1, read as the reverse complement.
GGACAGGGATTGGCGCACCGAGAGGTATTAGTGAGTCGACTGGGTGATGAGGTTAGTGTTTTGGACCCAAAATTAGAGAAAAACAAAATTTGATGATTGGCAAGGGATTGGCAGTAGTGATTGGCAGATGATGGGCAGTGATTGGCAAATTTTTAATTTGTTGAAATTTGATGTGCGAAATTGGTAGTGAGAGACCCCCGATGTGGTGGGATGGCAAATCCACCATCCTTCCCATGTGAGGTGGGGCAAAGGAGCAATAGCTTATGGGGTGTATGGCAGTGAAAACTAGCCCGGGTGGGTTAGGATATGGTGTGTAGGGATCTAGCGAGGATTGACATTAGGTGACATTAAGGTTAGTTAGTGACTGATACCTGTAGTGGGGACGCAGGTAGATTAGTGTGGATGATAATGACGTGGGAGCGCAATAGTTTAAAGGGACGACTGGGAAGCGCAAGTTTCAGAAGGGAGTAGTTAGCTGAGATGATGCCGTGTTTGTGAGAATTGAACAGGTGTGATTGCACAGGTGTGCAACTGGACAGGTGTGTGGAGCAGTGTATGAGTAGTGAGTGTGTGGATCAGCGCGAATGCGCTTGGGGAGAGAAGGGTGCAGGTGGCACCAGGTGTGAGAGCACAGGTGTGCAGGTACAGGTGTGTGGAGAGAGTTGGAGTGAGTGGTACGGAGTGGTGTGCATGGTGCGAAGGTGTGGATGGGGGAAGAGTGGACCCCTTTCACGAGCACCCGGGGCGGGTAGTGTAAGTGTTAGGTAGAGGGTGCAGGTAAATTGTGGTTGGATATTGGCATTTGTGGTGCGGTTGCAGAATGGTGTTGTGAATGGGTGCATTAGTGTTGTGGAAATGGCTGGGCGTGTAGCCTGTTAGTGTGTGTAGTTGGTTGGGCACTCCACCACTGTGAGGATGTCGGCCAGGTGAGGCCGCAGGTGGGCTCTGGGAGCCGGTAGTTGTGAGTGGGTGCCTGAGGATCCCGGGTGTGGATCGGGCAGCCCAGTGCCAGAGAGGGCACGGAGTGGGGAGAGAGCCAGAGGGCCTTCCCCAGGTAGTTAGGTTAGGGTGAGGAGCAGGTAAGCTCGGAGGCAACTGCAGTGGTGGAGGTGTGCAGGTGGGTAGACCCACTGGGAGAGGTACACGCCGCAGCCCAGAAATTGTACGAGGGCACCGGGAGATGAATCGGGGGAGTGAGACCCCAAATTGAAGAGCACCACAGTTTGGCCAATGGGAATTGGTTTTTAGAACCCATAGTGTAAGAGGGCCAATGGTTTGGCCGGAGAAAGACCCCGGGTAGTGTAAAGTTGTTAAAGTCATTTAGGCGATAGTTAGGATTGCTGAACCTGTCGCACCATACGCAGCCACTTGCCTGTGGTGATGATGATGACTCCACACCTGTGTTTTCTTTGTTTGTTGCAGGAAATGAGATTGCTGTGAGGATTTGTGAGACGCATCACGACGTGGATGAGACATTGGGGTGATTCCATCTCTCCCTCCCTAGGAGGGACTGATGATGAATTGGTGATGGCAAATTTTGATGTTCAGTTGGAGATGGCAAATTTTGATGAGAGTTGAAAATGGCAAATTTGATTGGTTAGGAGGGAGAGAAGACGAATTTGGTATATGGGAGGAACGGGGAAGACAGTAGGGATGTTTGTTGATTTGTAAAGTAGATGTTTATGAGTAGTGTTGTGTTGTGTGGATGCAGTAAGGGGTAAGGGAGGGGCCATGTAGGTTACCTGGTGGGGGGGGGGCGTACGATAGGAACGTACCTGTCTCACCTGGTTCCCATGTGCCCCCAGTGTGCATTACCTTACATTGCGTGCACTTTTGCGCCCTTACCACCTTACTCACTTGTCTGCTTCTTTTGTCTCCCACCTCCGAGGATCTGGCTTTGGGGTAGAGAGAGAGGAGAGAGAGGTGCTGGCTGCGCAGTTGTGGGCCTGCACTTTCGCTGTTGGCTGCCTGGATCGATACACCATATGGACCGCAATGTTTGTGGCCACCCACAATGGACCGCAGTTCGTTTGCGGCCAAGCACCACCCGGGGATGGACCTATGGGTCAACGTGGCACCTATGCCATACAGGTGAACCACTTTATAGTTAACACCACCAAGTGCACCACAAGAAGAGCAAGAGACACCTGCAGGGTTAGGGGTTGTTGAAGTTATTTTTATTCCAATGAACAATGGTGACTGCACCGATTGGTGGTGGGGTGGTGCTTTTGATGCTCGGGAAGGGTGCTCTGCACGTTATTAAAGGCCGTCGGCCACAGAGCACTCGTGGGTTGGTGTATCGATGTTGGCAAGCGCGCTCTCTCTATGCATAACATCTGCATGTGTTCCTCCAAAGACAGGTCCTGGATCGTAGTGTAGATATCAGCGTAATCCTGTAAATAATGCTCCCTACCGGCTGTATGTTTAGTTTGAGAATTCTTTCCGGATTCGGTTATCCTGTGGGTGTGTTTCTGTGAGGAGAAGGGTGCAACGTCGCAGGGGGACATATTTACTCATTTGTGAATATCTGTAAAACTGTCGCACTCAGGGTAGAGTTAATAGTAGAGGGAACTACATTGCGTGCCACACTAAAGTAGGTAAAAATTTATCGGGTCGGGACGCCCCGAGGGTAGAGAAGGGTGCAATGTTGCGAATATGGAATTTGGCCTCCATATCCGCTTGTAAATATTCCCCTATTTTCTCCGATACTCCCCAACTCTCCCTTACCCCATTCCCTAGTCCCATTGTCTGTAAACAACACCCATTAGAGCCGATCTTCCCCTTCATCCCCCCATTAAATGTCGTGCCCAGGTCCCCCGCACCACACGTAGACAATTATAGGACATCTTGCTAGTTATTCTTAATCTATGTCAGTTAAGGACTTGTTTCCATTAATTATGACTCTTCGTTGCACCAGAATGTGATTATATGGCACCTGTTAGGAAGTTTAGGACCTCCCCATACCTCTCCGCATCTCTTCCCCATGAAGAAGCGCCAACTACAACAACAACAACAAAAGAGGGGGGCGGCGCGGTGACGGCATGGGGAGTGGGCGTCCTCCTTCCGGCTCGGTTAGCCACCATTGACCACGCGCTCCACGGGGTTACCACGAAGGGGCTCCCTGTCGGCCCCTCGTCAAGGGCGGAGCCGGTAACCCCCGCACCCAATGAGAAGCCATGGGCCGATGCCATCTGGGGCGGCGCTAACGAGCCGAGGGCGTGTCACTCCCCGCCGGATATATACGCGGCCCCGCGCCGGACGTGAAGAGAGATGCGCCCCGAGCTTGGAAGGAAAAGACGCCACCCTCCCGAGCGCTGAGCGACCTCCCCAGCTTGAGACCAAAGTCGCGACCCACAAGCGCTGTGATACCTTCACGCATCTCTGGACACCACCGTACGTGATTCTGTCCCTGAGCCAGGTGCACCTGAGCCATCGCGACCTGCCTCCCCTTTTCATCAACCCCCGTGTGAGTCAGCATTTTGTCCCGTGTGTCTGTCGTCTGTCCGGGGATAATATAAGAGTGTGTCTAAGTGCCTATCTTCCTGTAATATACCTCTAGCCCCTGTAATCTAACCTTTTTCCGTACGAATATACTTGAGAACCGAAACCCTGGTGTCGTATTGTGTCATTATAATCCAGCCGGGTGTCTTCTCTTTCCTATTGAGCCAGCGTAGCGCGATTAGTCAACATTCGGGCACAATCGGGTAACTTGTACGGATACGGCGGCCATCCCGCTCGGCCCACCATACCATCAAAGTCGTATCTGTAACAATATATATATATATATATATATATATATATATATATATATATATATATATATATATATATTGTTACGGACCGCGGATAAGATGTTGATTTGCCGAGCGGATGGCGCCGCAGCCCTAACAGTTACCCCGACTAACCCGATTCCTGGACGTTGGCCGAATCGCGCCACAGATATTCAATAGGGAAAAGACAAAGGCGACACGGATGTGAAGAAGAAGAAGACTAAAAGGTTTGAAATGCGACTAAATTTATTCCTACTATTTACACAATCAAAGAAACCAAGGAGAAGGAAGGATAATAAAACAATTTTCAGAAGAAATCAGAGACACAGTGAAAATACTAGCTTATCTAACAGGCTTAACTTATTCCCTGGACAGAACAAACAAAGACGGACTCACACGGGGAATTGCAGAGTGGATTGGCTGGAAGGAGGTGGGTGGCTGGAGGGGGAGGAAGGCACGGAGCTCGCTGGAGCTTGATCCTGCACGGGACGTCGGGCTGGACCTCGACAGCCGCCGATGCCACCGATCCTGTCGTGTGCGTGGGATCACGGGTCGGAGCTGCCTGGTGGAGCCGACGCGCTGGTGGGGGGTCTGGCATGACGGGTTCTCTCCTCTCTCTTTCTTCGTCCAACCCAGTCCAACAACTTCCTCTCTTGCTTAGTCCAACAACAACTTCCAGGCTTTTCGGTGTTCTGATCTCCTCCCTCCTCGACTCTCTCTGGGGGCCTCTGCCTCGGGTTATATAAGCCCCACCCTTGACCCTTTTGCGAACCTTCCCCAAACGTTCTCTCTCCGCCCTCTAAAGCCAACCCCTCGTTCTGGGTTGGTCGGCAAGGGCTGGTTCACTCCTCCCCTCTATGACGAGGTGGAGACACGCCCTTCTTCCCCGACCTTGCCTCGTGGCCAATGGTGGTTTTGGGGGCGATTCGAGCTAGCCCCAGCCAAAGGGCAGCAATGGCAATGAAGAAAACCGCCCAAAATGCAGTTGGCAATTGCAGCAAAGTGGACGGCAGATGAAATGCAGCAAAGTGGACGGCAGATGAAATGCAGCAAAGTGGTCGGCAGATGAAATGCAGCAAAGTGGCTAAACCTGGCACTTGGAAGATGCCATGTCGGAGGGATCTACTTTATTTAATGCAGTGCAATGGAGTGTCAAATTAATGGAAGACAAATCCTTAGCCTAATACACATAATAAGGATATAACTACTGAACATGGATATATGGTGTCCTTCGTGTATGCTTTATGGAATTAACTACGGGAACGCCCTTTGACCTTTATGCAACACTGGAGTAAGGAGGGCGATATTTTTACAACTATTTACACAACAACAACAAAAAAAAAAAACATTCTCATATCCACAACACTGCACCCTCCTCCTCTTAGGCACGTCTCGGGCCTCTTACCTTAACTTTTAGTGTGGCACGTAGGTGTAGTTCCCTCTACATTTAACCTGACCCTGAGTGCGACAGATTTAAAACATAAATAAATATGTCCTGCTGCTCCATTGCACCCTGCCTAACAGATTCACGCCCACAGCTAACCGAATTGCGGAATGGTCTTCAAACTATACATTTACGGTGGGGGCGCATTATTTACAATGACTCTGCTTTTATTTACAATACTAACCCAGGACCTGTGATCGTTCTTTTGGGGGGGGGGGGGGGGGGAGACAGTCTGCCCTGCATCAATGCACCATGAAAGCACCCAAAAACGCACCAATACACCCTCAAGCACCAATCGGTGCACAGTCATCACTGTTCATGAATAAAAATAAAAACAACAAACCCTGGTGCTGGTCTTCCTCTTCGGCTCCCACTGCTCGCTATTGTTCTCTTCCTGATGTTGTCATCTTCTTTGCTGGCGGCCTATTTGGATTAAAAAATGCACCCAACGTGTCCATTTTTATTTATTTATGGCCCACAGGGCCGACTACGTGTGGTTCACCTGTGGGGCATAGGTGCCCTGTGACCAAGGTCCGCCAGCAAGATCTCGGGCCTTCACGGCCGGTTCCAGCAGAGGGGCCATGCCCCAACCCATGGGGTCCATGAGTTGTGCTCAGCCACAGACATGTGGTCCATAATGTGGTGCATCGATGCAGACAGCTGGTTCTGGGAGTTCCGGGCGCACAATGGCGGACTCCCGCACGCTCCCCTCGGCGCCCAGTGGCGCACAGTCCTCATGTGGGAGACAAAAGGGGGAAAAGACAGATGAGCGAGGGGTAAGGGTACACATCAATAAGGCAATGCAAGGTGAAGTGCGTACGGAGAGCGAAGTGAGGAAGCTCGTCCCTACCGTACGTCACCCCCCCTGTCACCTACTCTACCCTTGCCCTTACCCCATATTTACAAAATCTACACATTTACAAATTTGTCACTACTGTCACGTCTCCCCATATCTCTCCTATACCAAATTCGTTCCCACAATCCCTCTAACCCAAATTTGCCATCACCCAATTCATCATCAATCCTCATAAGGAGGGAGAGATGGAACAACAAAGCACAATGTCACACCCACGTCATGATGCGTCTCACATTCCAAACATTTGCATCAAAATAATAAAAACAACCATGGCGTGGTGCGGAGTACGTCACCTCAGGTGAGTGGATGTAGATGGTGCAAGGAGATTTTCATCCTAACTATCCTCTAAATGACATTAACACACTTTACACTACCCGGGGTCTTTCCCTGCCAAACCATTGGCAATCTTACTCTATGTGGTTTTAAAAACCAAATTCCCATTGACCAAACTGTGGTGCTTCTCAATTTGGGGTCTCACTCCCCCGATTCATCTCCCTGTGCCCTTGCACAATTTCCGGGCTGGGTCGTGTAGCTCTCCCAGCAGGTCTACCCACCTGCACACCTCCACCACTGTAGTTGCCACCCGAGCTTACCTAGCTCCTCACCCTAACCTATCTAACTGGGGAAGGCCCCTCCTGGCTCTGTCACCCCTTGGTGCCCTCTGGCACTGGGCTACCCGGGTCCGTCCTCCGGATCCTCGGGCCCCATCCACAACAACTACCGGCTCCCAGAGCCCACCTGTGGCCTCACCTGGCCGACATCCTCACAGTGGTGGAGTGCCCAAACCAACTACACACACTAACAGGCTACACGCCCAGCCATTTCCACGTCACTAATGCACCCATCCAAATACCATTCTTTCACCTCGCACCACAGATGCCAATATCCAACCACAATTTACCTGTACCCTCTACCTAACACTTACACTGCCCTCCCCGGGTATTCGTGATGGGGTCCATCCTTCCCCCATTCACACCTTCGCACCATCTACTCCACTCCACAGTTTCCACCATACTCACTCCACGACCATCCATTCCAATACTCCATATATTCCACACTACCCTGTAATCCACACAACCATTCTCCATACACCTGTCGTGGCACACCTGTGCAATCACACCTGGTGCCACCTGCACCCTCCTTCCTTCCTGGACCATTTGGTCAGCACAATACACATCACTATTACTCTCATACACTGCTCCATCCACCTGTCCAGTTGCACACCTGTGCAATCACAATACTACTCACAATCACAATCAGTTACTCATACCCTGCTCAATACACTTTCGATCCTCACACACATGGCATCATCTCATCTAACTACTCCCCTCTGAAACTCGCGCTTCCCAGTCGTCCCTTACTTTATTGCGCTCCCTCGTCATTATAATCCACACTAATCTACCTGCGTCCCCACTACAGGTATCATTGTCACTACCTAATCTTACCGTTACCTAAGGTCATCTTCTTTAGATCCCTACACACTATATCCTAACCCTCTCGGGCTAGTTTTCACTGCCAAACCCCATAAAACTAGTGCTCCTTTGCCCCCGGTGGTGAGAAATGGCAGAGTTGCCATCCCACCACATCGGGCATCTTCCACTACCAATTTTGCACACCAAATTTCAACCAATCAAAAATTTGCCAATCACTACCAATCATCACTCTGCCAATCCTTTGCCAATCCTCAAATTTTGTTTTTCTAATTTCGGGTCCAAAACACTATCCTCATCATCAGAGTCTACTCACTAGTGCCCCTTGGTGCACCAATTTATCTCCAAAGCTCGGCTTCGTAAAGCCGAGCAATGAATGCGGGTTGCTTGGTGCCGGCGGCTGGATGCGTCCGGCATTCGGTGCAGGGACGGGGGCTGACCCGGGCCGAGATCCCACACACCATCTCGGCACAGAGCCGTCCAATGGCCCGATCTCGACCTGCCGGAACGCCTCAACCACAAAGGGTTGTCGTGACGACCCTTTCTACAGGGCCGCCCGCTCCGCCTAGTGGAGCACGGACGCGGCCGTTCAAAGCGCGGCCCGGCGTGGATCTCGCACGGCGGTTCTTTCGAAACCGCCGCGGATCTCCGCGGCACGCAAAGCTGCCCGGTTCGCACCGAAGGCCCAATTCGGCTATACGTCGCTCTAACCGCTAACCCGGTTACCGTCGATGCTCCACTTGCATGCTCACACCCCGCAGCCCGTTCCTTGCTCATACATCCAGCCGTCTCCATGCTCTTTGTCATTGCACCTTCCCTGACACACCCAGGTACACTCAAACCGCTTACAGACTTGGTCACACACCTGACCACCGCACACCTTTGTACACACTCGTCGTTCGCACACCTCACCAACACACCTCTTCGCGACCCCTCCTTGGTGACCTCCTCTGTGACAACCACAGGTGTGCTCTCACTTGCACAGCCAATCACGTGCCTCACTACCAATTCCAGTGTGCATTCCCACACACGCTCTACCATTCCAGGTGTGCATCCTTCCATTCCAGGTGTACATCCTCTCTCACCTGCCACAACCAACTCACGCTCCGTGTCACTCTTACCACTTTCACCACCACTCTTGACAGCGCACTCTTTCCTCATGCACTCCTCTGTTACACACCTTTCTCGCTCGCGCATCCTCTTGCGCACACTCTCCCATTACACCCTCCGTAACACTCACCACAGGTGTGCATTCTCCCTTACTCTTGACAGCGCACTCTTTCCTCATGCACCTATCCATTACACACCTTTCTCGCGCATCCCCTTGCGCACACTCTCCCGTTACACCCTCCGTAACACTCACCACAGGTGTGCATTCTCCCTTACTCTTGACAGCGCACTCTTTCCTCATGCACCTGTCCGTTACACACCTTTCTCGCGCATCCTCTTGCGCACTCTCTCCCGTTACACCCTTTGTAACACTCACCACAGGTGTGCACTCTCTCGTTACATCCTCTGTAACACTCCCCATCCCGCGCTTCCATGTGCCCCCTCGCACACACGCTACGACCAACTCACTCTCGACAGCACACTCACTCCTCGGCGCGCACGTTTTCCTCACACACCCCAGAGTCGGACATTCTCGGTCACCTCCTCCTTCGCACTCCGTACCTGTCGCACACTTCACCAACGGCCTCTCACGAACACCCGGATCCAAATCAACTCCCAAGCCGACTGAAGCTCCCCTCACATCACATACATTTCCGCATATATCGCCACTCACCTTGGCACCTCGTCTCCGCACCTCCTTCGCCACCTGCAAACTCTTTATTTGGTTAGCGAGCACACCATCACGATTTGAGCACCGACCTTGCACATATTCCATCACCTCCTGTATTTCTCTCTTAGTTTCCCTCCGTCTCTTCTTAATTTCACTCACCCCCTCTTCCACTTCCTCTAACTTTTGCTTCACCTCTTTTATTTCCCGGTGCGTCTCCTCAATCTCGTCCTCTAAGGCTACCTTGACCGTTTCTATGTGCGTCCTCACCTCCCGGTCCTTTGTCTCCATTACTTCTGTCACCTTGTCCAACCTCGTTGTCAGTCCCTCACGTACCCTCTGACATTCCCTCTTCGTCGCTGTCAAGTCGTCTTTTAGTTCTTTTTGTGTCGCCTTTAACCCTCCTAGTACCGCAGTGTTCCTTTGTACCTGCTCCACTAACTCCGTCTGTCCCACCGTCAGCTGTTCCACCTCCTGCGTCAGGTCCTCTATGCCCCCTTGTAACCTAGCCGTATTATTCCTCACCTCTTTCTCCATACGCTTCTCACCTCGCTTTACCTCCTCGCGTACCCCTGAGACCTCCTCGCTTACACCTCGTCGTATTTCCTCCTTCATCTCCTTTGTGGATGCCGCCCTCATCTGTCCTAATTCATCCCTTTGGGCATCCAATTTGGTTTCTACCCCGATTTTCACCTCCTCTATCTGCTCTTCCATTTGTTTAATTTCCCGGGCCGATTGCTCCCCTATTTCCCGCAATTTGTTTTCCATCTTGTTTTCTAACCCCTCTAACCCATTTTTCACCCCCTCTATCTGATTCTCCTGGGCAGCCATTCTATTTTCCACCCCCGTTAACCCATTCTTCACCTCTTTTATCCCGTTGTCTAACCCCTCAAATTTATTGTCCAACCCCTCAAATTTATTGTCCAACCCCTTAAAATGATTGTCTAACCCCTTAAAATTATTGTCTAACCCCTCAAATTTAGCTTCTAGCCGCTCCCCCATTTCTCCCATTTTGCCCCCCATTTCTCCCATTTTGCCCCCCATCTCTCCCATTTTGGCTTCTAGCCCCATATTCGCCATTAGTATGGCTGCATTAATCTGCGCCATGAGGTCCCGCACATCAATTCCCCCTATTTGCGCAGCGGGCGCGGCTACCCCGCGCTCGTGCGAGCTGCCACTTTGTGCGTCTGATACCACGTGCGTGAGAGCGCCATTTTGTGCACCCGATACCTCCTCAACCACCTCCTCATTGCTCTCCTCCATTTCTTTCCTGTGGTCCTGTGTTACCCCTAACCCCTCTTCTAGCTCACCCACCTGCATCCGATCGCCTTGACTAGCCATGGCGCGATTTCAAAGTTCGGGTTTTTTTTTTTAAACAAAACAAATTTCGGCCGCTCCATTTTAATTTGGTTCGGGCCTCGTATCTCACTCCCAGACACCAATTGTTACGGACCGCGGATAAGATGTTGATTTGCCGAGCGGATGGCGCCGCGGCCCTAACAGTTACCCCGACTAACCCGATTCCTGGACGTTGGCCGAATCGCGCCACAGATATTCAATAGGGAAAAGACAAAGGCGACACGGATGTGAAGAAGAAGAAGAAGACAAAAAGGTTTGAAATGCTACTAAATTTATTCCTACTATTTACACAATCAAAGAAACCAAGGAGAAGGAAGGATAATAAAACAATTTACAGAAGAAATCAGAGACACAGTGAAAATACTAGCTTATCTAACAGGCTTAACTTATTCCCTGGACAGAACAAACAAAGACGGACTCACACGGGGAATTGCAGAGTGGATTGGCTGGAAGGAGGTGGGTGGCTGGAGGGGGAGGAAGGCACGGAGCTGGCTGGAGCTTGATCCCGCACGGGACGTCGGGCTGGACCTCCGACAGCCGCCGATGCCACCGATCCTGTCGTGTGCACGGGATCACGGGTCGGAGCTGCTTGGTGGAGCCGACGCGCTGGTGGGGGGTCTGGCGTGACGGGTTCTCTCCTCTCTCTTTCTTAGTCCAACCCAGTCCAACAACTTCCTCTCTTGCTTAGTCCAACAACAACTTCCAGGCTTTTCGGTGTTCTGATCTCCTCCCTCCTCGACTCTCTCTGGGGGCCTCTGCCTCGGGTTATATAAGCCCCACCCTTGACCCTTTTGCGAACCTCCCCCAAACATTCTCTCTCCGCCCTCTAAAGCCAACCCCTCGTTCTGGGTTGGTCAGCAAGGGCTGGTTCACTCCTCCCCTCTATGACGAGGTGGAGACACGCCCTTCTTCCCCGACCTTGTCTCGTGGCCAATGGTGGTTTTGGGGGCGATTCGAGCTAGCCCCAGCCAAAGGGCAGCAATGGCAATGAAGAAAACCGCCCAAAATGCAGTTGGCAATTGCAGCAAAGTGGACGGCAGATGAAATGCAGCAAAGTGGACGGCAGATGAAATGCAGCAAAGTGGACGGCAGATGAAATGCAGCAAAGTGGCTAAACCTGGCACTTGGAAGATGCCATGTCGGAGGGATCTACTTTATTTAATGCAGTGCAATGGAGTGTCAAATTAATGGAAGACAAATCCTTAGCCTAATACACATAATAAGGATATAACTACTGAACATGGATATATGGTGTCCTTCGTGTATGCTTTATGGAATTAACTACGGGAACGCCCTTTGACCTTTATACAACACTGGAGTAAGGAGGGCGATATTTTTACAACTATTTACACAACAACAACAAAAAAAAAAACCATTCTCATATCCACAACAATATATATATATATATATTGTTATAGATCGCGGTTAGGATGTTATAGACCGAGCGGTGGTTTAAAACCGCGACCTAACAAAACTCACCCGATTCACCCAGACTTTGGCCGGATCGCACCGCAGCTGCTCAATGAGGGGAAAAGACAAAAACGACGAATGCAAAGAGGAAAAGGAATAAAACGAGAAGACGTACAGACGAGTAATGGGTTTTATTATTTACACACACAAGCAAAAAGGAGCAATCAAGTTTTATTTACAACACATAAGACGCAGGTGACACAGTGCAAATTTAGCTTACCTACAGGCTTAACTGATCCCAGGACAGAACAAACAGAACGCTGACTCACGCGGGGGATGCCAGGAATGGCAGAAGGTGGATGGCTGGAGGGAGAGGGAGAGGTCCAAGGGGGGTCCCGCAGCACAACCGGCGCGTTCAGCAGCCGCCGTTCCTCTTTGGCCCTGCTCCAAACCGCCGTTCAGGCCCCCTTTGGCGGTTGGGTGGTCTTGCGGCTGCGGCCTCCGTCCGCTGCGTTCCCAGGACTTGTCTCACTCGCTTTTCACCACCGACTCCTCACCACCGCAACCAACTGTGACCACTGACCCTCCTTTTGCAACCGACTCAGACCAACTCTTCTCTCTCTCTTTCTCGGTGCGACCAACTCCTCCTCTCTCTCTCTTTCTCCGACCAACCCAGAGTGCATCTCTCTTTCTTCTTCTCCCCCTCCACTTCCGGTTGCGCCCTTTTATAGCGCCCCCCAGCGATCACGCCCCCGGCGCTTTGGACACGCCCATCGGGGCGCTCACCTCGGCCCTGGCTGGTCGCACGACCCTCGGGCTCCGCCCCGGACGACGACGGGCGGGCGCGCCCCTCCCCTCCTCTGACGAGGTGGAGACACGCCTTTCTTCCCTGACTCGAGCCTCGTGGTCAATGGCGGTTATTGGAGGGGAGGTGATTGGGAATCGAGGCTCAGCAATGACGAGAGGGGATGTAATATGGCAATCGAGGGTCGGCAATCACGAAAGGGGGGATGTGAAGGAAATGGGGATTTTTGGGGATGGGAATGGAAGGGGATCTATTCTCTCTCACTGGTGCAATGGAGTATTTCAATTAATGGGAGACACAGCCTTATCTTAAAACACAGAATAAGATATAACTATCGAACATGAATATCCTATGATTGGCTGACGTGTATGCTTGTGGACTATGGGACGCCCTTTTGATCTTACACAGCTCCGGAGGCAGGAGGCACAGCACAACAACAATAATAATAATCATACAGCACACAATAAAAAAATATATATACAGTCCTCATATCCACAACACTGCACTCTCCTCCTCTTAGGCACGTCCCGGGCCTACAACTTTTAGCTTTAGCGTGACACGTAGGTGTAGTTCCCTCTATTTTTAACCTGACCCTGAGTGCGACAGTTTAAACATAAATAAATGTGTCCCGCTGCTCCATTGCACCCTGCCTAACAGACTTTCGCCCACAGTTAACCGAATTGCGGAATGGTCTTCAAACTATACACTGACGGTGGGGAGCATTATTTACAATGACTCTGCTTTTATTTACAAAACTAACCCAGGACCTGTAATTGTTCTTTCTGGGGGGGAGACAGTCTGCTCTGCATCAATGCACCATGAAAGCACCTATAACGCACCAACACACCCTCAAGCACCAATCAGTGCAGTCACCACTGTTCATCAATAAAATAAATTCAACAACCCCTAACCCTGCAGGTGTCTCTTGCTCTTCGGCTCCCTCTGCTGGTGATTATTATTTGTCTTCCAGATGTTGTCATTTTCATTTTGCTTTGCTTACTGGCGGCCTATTTTCAATAAAGTGTGCCCAATGTGTCCTTATTTATTTTATTTATGGCCCACAGGGCCGACTAGTGTGGTTCACCTGTGGGGCATCGGTGCCCTGTGGCCAAGGTCCGCCAGCAAGATTTCGGGCCCTCATGGCCGGTTCCAGCAGAGGGGCCATGCCCCAACCCATGGGGTCCATAGGTGGTGCTCGGCCACAGACATGTGGTCCATAATGTGGTGCATCGATGCAGACAGCTGGTTCTGGGAATTTCGGGCGCACAATGGCCGACCCACGCACGCTCCCCTCGGCGCCCAACGGCGCTCAGGTCCTCATGTGGGAGATAAAAAGGGGGGACAAGACAGATGAGCGAGGGGTAAGGTCTCAAGGGTACACATCAAAAAGGGCAATGCAAGGCGAAATGCGTATGGAGGGCGAAGTGAGAAAGCTCGTCCCTACCGTACGTCACCCCCCTGTTACCGAGCCCACCCTTGCCCTTACCCCATATGTACAAAACCTACACATTACCAATTCGTCACTACTGTCACGTCTTCCCCATATTTCCCCTATATCAAATTCGTCACCACAATCCCTCTACTTCAAAAATTTGCCATCATCAATTCATCATCAATCCTCATAAGGAGGCAGAGATGGAACATCAAAGCACAATGTCACACCCACGTCATGATGCGTCTCACATTCCAAACATTTGCACAATAAAAAATAATAAAACATGGCATGGTGTGGAGTACCTGTCACCTCCGGTGAGTGGATGCAGATGGTGCGAGGAGATCCTTCATCCTACCTATCCTCTAAATGACTTTAACACACTTTACACTACCCGGGGTCTTTCCCTGCCAATCCATTGGCCAACTTACACTACGGGTTCTAATAACCAATTCCCATTGGCCAAACTGTGGTGCTCCTCAATTTTGGGGTCTCACTCCCCCGATTCATCTCCCGGTGCTCTAGCACAATTTCTGGGCTGCGACGTGTACCTCTCCCAACAGGTCTACCCACCTGCACACCTCCACCACTGTAGTTGCCACCCGAGCTTACCTAGCTCCTCACCCTAACCTAACTAACTGGGGACAGCCCCTCTCCTGGCTCTGTCACCCCTTGGTGCCCTCTGGCACTGGGCTACCCGGGTCCGTCCTCCGGATCCTCGGGCCCCATCCACACAACTACTACCGGCTCCCAGAGCCCACCTGCGGCCTCACCTGGCCGACATCCTTACAGTGGTGGAGTGCCCAAACAACTACACACACTAACAGGCTACACGCCCAGCCATTTCCACAACACCAACGCACCCATCCACATACCATTCTGTCACCCGCACCACAGATGCCAATATCCAACTACAATTTACCTATACCCTCTACCTAACACTTACACTACCCGCCCCGGGTATCCGTGATGGGGGTCCACTCTTTCCCCATTCACACCTTCGCACCATCCACTCCACTCCACAATTTCCACCATTCTCACTCCACGACCATCCATTCCACTACTCCATACCATTTATTCCATACACCTGTCTTTCATTCACCTGTCGTTGCACACCTGTGCAATCTCACCTGGTGCCACCTGCACCCTCCTCCTCTTTCTGGACCAGTTGGTCAACGCAACACACATCACCATCACTCACTCATACACTGCTCCACACACCTGTTCAGTTGCACACCTGTGCAATCACACCTGTTCCATTCTCACCTGTTCAATCCTCACACGCACGGCATCATCTCAGCTAACTACTCCCCTCTGAAACTTGCGCTTCCCAGTCGTCCCTTTAAACTATTGCGCTCCCACGTCATTATAATCCACACTAATCTACCTGCGTCCCCACTACAGGTATCAGTCACTAACTAATCTTAACGTCACCTAAGGTCATCTTCTCTAGATCCCTACACACCATATCCTAACCCACCCGGGCTAGTTTTCACTGCCATACACCCCATAATCTAGTGCTCCTTTGCCCCCATCTGTGAGGGATGGTGGATTTGCCATCCCACCACATCGGGGGTCTCTCACTACCAATTTCGCTCGTCCAAATCCAACAATTCAAAAATTTTCCATTTACTGCCAATTCCATTCACTTTTCTAAATTTCGTTTTAAATCACTATCACTATCACCATCACCCGTCTACTTATTACATCCTCTCGGTGCGCCAATTCACATCACCCGTCTACTTATTACATCCTCTCGGTGCGCCAATTCACATCACCCGTCTACTTATTACATCCTCTCGGTGCGCCAATTCACATCTACAGCCCGGCTTCGTACAGCCGAGCAATGAACGCGGGTCGTTTTGTGCCAGCGGCTGGATACGTCCCGCATTCGGGGCAGGGACGGAGGCTTACCCGGGCCGAGATCCCATGCACCACTTCGGCGTGGAGCCATCCAATGTCCCGATCTCGACCTGCCGGCACGTCTCAATAGAAAGTGGTCGCCATGACGACCCTTCCTATCGAGCTGCCCGCTCCGCCTTGTGGAGCCCGGCCCGGACGCGGCCGCTCCACGCGAGGCCCAGCGTGGATCGCGCACGGCGGTCCTTTCGAACCCGCCGTGGCTCGGATCTCCGCTGGTTCTCGCGGCACGCGAAGCCCGGCACGCACCGAGGGCCCGATCCGGCTAAAAGTCGACCTAACCTTTAACCCGGTTACCGTCGACGCTTCACCTGCAGGCCTACATGCATACGCTACCTCTTTCTTGCTCATACATGCAGCCGTTCCCATTCTCCTCGTACCTTTTCTTTCACACCTCGGTACACTCATTCCGCTCACCGACTTGGTCACACACCTGACCACCGAACACTTTGGCACACATTCGTTGCTCGCACACCTCACCAATACACCTCTTCGCGCCCCTTTCTCGGTCACCTCCTTTGTGACAATCACAGGTGTGCTCTCACCCGCACACCCAACCACGTGTCTCACTACCAATTCCAGCGTGCATTCCCACTCACGCTCTACCATTCCAGGTGTGCATCCTTCTATTCCAGGTGTACATCCTCGCTCACCTGCCACAACCAACTCACGCTCCGTTTCACTCTCACTACTCTCACCTCCACTCTCGGTCGCGCACTCACCCTTACTCTTGACAGCATGCGCTTTCCCCATGCACCTGTCCGTTACACACCTTTCTCGCGCATCCTCCCGCGCACACTTCTTCGTTACTTCCTCCGTAACACTCACCACAGGCATGCATTCTCCCTTACTCTTGACAGCATGCGCTTTCCCCATGCACCCGTCCGTTACACACCTTTCTCGCGCATCCTCCCGCGCACACTTCTTCGTTACTTCCTCCGTAACACTCACCACACCGCGCTTCCCTGTGCTCCCTCGCACACGCGCTTCGACCAACTCACTCTTGACGGCACACTCACTCCTCGGCGTGCACTTTTTCCTCACACACCCCATGGTCGGACATTCTCGCACACCTCTTTTTTCGCACACCAGACCTGTCGCACACTTCACCAACGGCCTCTCACGAACACCCGGATCCAAACCAATCCCCAAGCCGACTGAAGCTTTCCTCACATCATATACATTGCCACTCACCTCCGTACCTTGTCTCCGCACCTCCTTTGCCACCTGCAAACTTTTTATTTGGTTAGTGAGCATCACATCATGATTTGAACACAGACCTTGTACATATTCCATGACTTCCTCCTTTATCTCCCTCTTAGTTTCTGTCCGTCCCTTCTTAATTTCACTCACCTCTTCTCCCACTTCCTCTAGTTTTTGTTTAACCTCTTTTATTTCTCGGTGCGTCCCCTCAAGTTCGTCCTCTAAGGCTACCGTGACCGTCTCTATGTGCATCCTCACCTGCCGGTCCTTTGTCTCCATTATCTCTGTCACCTCCTCCACCCTCATTGTCAGTTCCTCCCGTACCATCTGACATTGCCTCTGCGTCGCTATTAATTCGTTTTTAATTTCTTTTTGTGTCGCCTTTAACCCTCCTAGTACCGCAGTGTTCTTTTGAACCTGCTCCACTAACTTCGTTTGTCCCTCTGTCAGCTGCTCTACTCCTTTCGTCAGATCTTCTATTCCCCCTTGTAACTTTGCCGTATTATTTCTCACCTCTTTCTCTATACGCTTTTCGCCTCGCTTTACCTCCTCGCGTAGCCCCGAGACCTCCTCACTCACCCCTCGTCGTATTTCCTCCATCTGGTTCCCCATCTGTTAGATTTCCCGGGCGGATTGTTCCCCTATTTCCCGCAATTTGTCCTCCATCCTATTTTCTAACCCCATTAACCCATTTTTCACCCCCTCTAACTGATTCTCCTGGGCAGCCATTCTGTTTTCCACCCCCGTTAACCCATTCTTTACCTCTTTTATCCCGTTGTCTAACCCCTCAAAATTATTGTCTAACTTCCCAAATTTCCTGTCTAACCCCTCACCAGTACCCCTCGCTTCGTCCCTCATTACCCCCATTTGGCCCTCCAATCGCTCACCCTGAGCATCCATCCGGTTCCCCATTACCCCCAATTGCTCACTCTGAGCATCCATCCGGTTCCCCATTACCCCCAATTGCTCACTCTGAGCATCCATCCGGCCCTCCAATCGCTCACTATTCTGGGCCATAAGGGCCTTCATTTGTTTAAAAAAAAGGTTCAAATCCATTGGCATCTCCGGTTCGACTACCGCGACCATGGGCGTGGCTAAATGTGGCGCCGCTGTAATCACGTGCGCTAGAGCGCCATTTTGTGCACCTGAAATTCCCGCAACCACATTGCCATTTTCCTCCTCCCTTTCTTCCCCGAAGTCCTGGGTTACTTCTAACCCCTCTATCTCTCCCACCGGCATCCCGTCGCCTTGGACAGCCATGGCGCGATTTCAAAATTCGGCTCTTCCTTTAAAACAAAACAAATTTCGTACTTTATAATTTTGAGCGCGTGAAGCGCGCTCCGGGTCGATCTCACTCCCCGACACCAATTGTTATAGTACTAACACAATTGGTGTCCAAAATTTGGGCTAAATAAATTTAGTCCCAGGTTCGAATCCCACCTCCTGACTACCAATTGTTATAGATCGCGGTTAGGATGTTATAGACCGAGCGGTGGTTTAAAACCGCGACCTAACAAAACTCACCCGATTCACCCAGACTTTGGCCGGATCGCACCGCAGCTGCTCAATGAGGGGAAAAGACAAAAACGACGAATGCAAAGAGGAAAAGGAATAAAACGAGAAGACGTACAGACGAGTAATGGGTTTTATTATTTACACACACAAGCAAAAAGGAGCAATCAAGTTTTATTTACAACACATAAGACGCAGGTGACACAGTGCAAATTTAGCTTACCTACAGGCTTAACTGATCCCAGGACAGAACAAACAGAACGATGACTCACGCGGGGGATGCCAGGAATGGCAGAAGGTGGATGGCTGGAGGGAGAGGGAGAGGTCCAAGGGGGGTCCCGCAGCACAACCGGCGCGTTCAGCAGCCGCCGTTCCTCTTTGGCCCTGCTCCAAACCGCCGTTCAGGCCCCCTTTGGCGGTTGGGTGGTCTTGCGGCTGCGGCCTCCGTCCGCTGCGTTCCCAGGACTTGTCTCACTCGCTTTTCACCACCGACTCCTCACCACCGCAACCAACTGTGACCACTGACCCTCCTTTTGCAACCGACTCAGACCAACTCTTCTCTCTCTCTTTCTCGGTGCGACCAACTCCTCCTCTCTCTCTCTTTCTCCGACCAACCCAGAGTGCATCTCTCTTTCTTCTTCTCCCCCTCCACTTCCGGTTGCGCCCTTTTATAGCGCCCCCCAGCGATCACGCCCCCGGCGCTTTGGACACGCCCATCGGGGCGCTCACCTCGGCCCTGGCTGGTCGCACGACCCTCGGGCTCCGCCCCGGACGACGACGGGCGGGCGCGCCCCTCCCCTCCTCTGACGAGGTGGAGACACGCCTTTCTTCCCTGACTCGAGCCTCGTGGTCAATGGCGGTTATTGGAGGGGAGGTGATTGGGAATCGAGGCTCAGCAATGACGAGAGGGGATGTAATATGGCAATCGAGGGTCGGCAATCACGAAAGGGGGGATGTGAAGGAAATGGGGATTTTTGGGGATGGGAATGGAAGGGGATCTATTCTCTCTCACTGGTGCAATGGAGTATTTCAATTAATGGGAGACACAGCCTTATCTTAAAACACAGAATAAGATATAACTATCGAACATGAATATCCTATGATTGGCTGACGTGTATGCTTGTGGACTATGGGACGCCCTTTTGATCTTACACAGCTCCGGAGGCAGGAGGCACAGCACAACAACAATAATAATAATCATACAGCACACAATAAAAAAATATATATACAGTCCTCATATCCACAACACTGCACTCTCCTCCTCTTAGGCACGTCCCGGGCCTACAACTTTTAGCTTTAGCGTGACACGTAGGTGTAGTTCCCTCTATTTTTAACCTGACCCTGAGTGCGACAGTTTAAACATAAATAAATGTGTCCCGCTGCTCCATTGCACCCTGCCTAACAGACTTTCGCCCACAGTTAACCGAATTGCGGAATGGTCTTCAAACTATACACTGACGGTGGGGAGCATTATTTACAATGACTCTGCTTTTATTTACAAAACTAACCCAGGACCTGTAATTGTTCTTTCTGGGGGGGAGACAGTCTGCTCTGCATCAATGCACCATGAAAGCACCTATAACGCACCAACACACCCTCAAGCACCAATCAGTGCAGTCACCACTGTTCATCAATAAAATAAATTCAACAACCCCTAACCCTGCAGGTGTCTCTTGCTCTTCGGCTCCCTCTGCTGGTGATTATTATTTGTCTTCCAGATGTTGTCATTTTCATTTTGCTTTGCTTACTGGCGGCCTATTTTCAATAAAGTGTGCCCAATGTGTCCTTATTTATTTTATTTATGGCCCACAGGGCCGACTAGTGTGGTTCACCTGTGGGGCATCGGTGCCCTGTGGCCAAGGTCCGCCAGCAAGATTTCGGGCCCTCATGGCCGGTTCCAGCAGAGGGGCCATGCCCCAACCCATGGGGTCCATAGGTGGTGCTCGGCCACAGACATGTGGTCCATAATGTGGTGCATCGATGCAGACAGCTGGTTCTGGGAATTTCGGGCGCACAATGGCCGACCCACGCACGCTCCCCTCGGCGCCCAACGGCGCTCAGGTCCTCATGTGGGAGACAAAAAGGGGGGACAAGACAGATGAGCGAGGGGTAAGGTCTCAAGGGTACACATCAAAAAGGGCAATGCAAGGCGAAATGCGTATGGAGGGCGAAGTGAGAAAGCTCGTCCCTACCGTACGTCACCCCCCTGTTACCGAGCCCACCCTTGCCCTTACCCCATATGTACAAAACCTACACATTACCAATTCGTCACTACTGTCACGTCTTCCCCATATTTCCCCTATATCAAATTCGTCACCACAATCCCTCTACTTCAAAAATTTGCCATCATCAATTCATCATCAATCCTCATAAGGAGGCAGAGATGGAACATCAAAGCACAATGTCACACCCACGTCATGATGCGTCTCACATTCCAAACATTTGCACAATAAAAAATAATAAAACATGGCATGGTGTGGAGTACCTGTCACCTCCGGTGAGTGGATGCAGATGGTGCGAGGAGATCCTTCATCCTACCTATCCTCTAAATGACTTTAACACACTTTACACTACCCGGGGTCTTTCCCTGCCAATCCATTGGCCAACTTACACTACGGGTTCTAATAACCAATTCCCATTGGCCAAACTGTGGTGCTCCTCAATTTTGGGGTCTCACTCCCCCGATTCATCTCCCGGTGCTCTAGCACAATTTCTGGGCTGCGACGTGTACCTCTCCCAACAGGTCTACCCACCTGCACACCTCCACCACTGTAGTTGCCACCCGAGCTTACCTAGCTCCTCACCCTAACCTAACTAACTGGGGACAGCCCCTCTCCTGGCTCTGTCACCCCTTGGTGCCCTCTGGCACTGGGCTACCCGGGTCCGTCCTCCGGATCCTCGGGCCCCATCCACACAACTACTACCGGCTCCCAGAGCCCACCTGCGGCCTCACCTGGCCGACATCCTTACAGTGGTGGAGTGCCCAAACAACTACACACACTAACAGGCTACACGCCCAGCCATTTCCACAACACCAACGCACCCATCCACATACCATTCTGTCACCCGCACCACAGATGCCAATATCCAACTACAATTTACCTATACCCTCTACCTAACACTTACACTACCCGCCCCGGGTATCCGTGATGGGGGTCCACTCTTTCCCCATTCACACCTTCGCACCATCCACTCCACTCCACAATTTCCACCATTCTCACTCCACGACCATCCATTCCACTACTCCATACCATTTATTCCATACACCTGTCTTTCATTCACCTGTCGTTGCACACCTGTGCAATCT
Source organism: Myxine glutinosa (assembly GCF_964187855.1). NCBI lineage: Eukaryota > Metazoa > Chordata > Myxini > Myxiniformes > Myxinidae > Myxine > Myxine glutinosa. The sequence goes on along the minus strand of NC_136263.1, from coordinate 190,387,018 downwards.
CACCTGGTGCCACCTGCACCCTCCTCCTCTTTCTGGACCAGTTGGTCAACGCAACACACATCACCATCACTCACTCATACACTGCTCCACACACCTGTTCAGTTGCACACCTGTGCAATCACACCTGTTCCATTCTCACCTGTTCAATCCTCACACGCACGGCATCATCTCAGCTAACTACTCCCCTCTGAAACTTGCGCTTCCCAGTCGTCCCTTTAAACTATTGCGCTCCCACGTCATTATAATCCACACTAATCTACCTGCGTCCCCACTACAGGTATCAGTCACTAACTAATCTTAACGTCACCTAAGGTCATCTTCTCTAGATCCCTACACACCATATCCTAACCCACCCGGGCTAGTTTTCACTGCCATACACCCCATAATCTAGTGCTCCTTTGCCCCCATCTGTGAGGGATGGTGGATTTGCCATCCCACCACATCGGGGGTCTCTCACTACCAATTTCGCTCGTCCAAATCCAACAATTCAAAAATTTTCCATTTACTGCCAATTCCATTCACTTTTCTAAATTTCGTTTTAAATCACTATCACTATCACCATCACCCGTCTACTTATTACATCCTCTCGGTGCGCCAATTCACATCACCCGTCTACTTATTACATCCTCTCGGTGCGCCAATTCACATCACCCGTCTACTTATTACATCCTCTCGGTGCGCCAATTCACATCTACAGCCCGGCTTCGTACAGCCGAGCAATGAACGCGGGTCGTTTTGTGCCAGCGGCTGGATACGTCCCGCATTCGGGGCAGGGACGGAGGCTTACCCGGGCCGAGATCCCATGCACCACTTCGGCGTGGAGCCATCCAATGTCCCGATCTCGACCTGCCGGCACGTCTCAATAGAAAGTGGTCGCCATGACGACCCTTCCTATCGAGCTGCCCGCTCCGCCTTGTGGAGCCCGGCCCGGACGCGGCCGCTCCACGCGAGGCCCAGCGTGGATCGCGCACGGCGGTCCTTTCGAACCCGCCGTGGCTCGGATCTCCGCTGGTTCTCGCGGCACGCGAAGCCCGGCACGCACCGAGGGCCCGATCCGGCTAAAAGTCGACCTAACCTTTAACCCGGTTACCGTCGACGCTTCACCTGCAGGCCTACATGCATACGCTACCTCTTTCTTGCTCATACATGCAGCCGTTCCCATTCTCCTCGTACCTTTTCTTTCACACCTCGGTACACTCATTCCGCTCACCGACTTGGTCACACACCTGACCACCGAACACTTTGGCACACATTCGTTGCTCGCACACCTCACCAATACACCTCTTCGCGCCCCTTTCTCGGTCACCTCCTTTGTGACAATCACAGGTGTGCTCTCACCCGCACACCCAACCACGTGTCTCACTACCAATTCCAGCGTGCATTCCCACTCACGCTCTACCATTCCAGGTGTGCATCCTTCTATTCCAGGTGTACATCCTCGCTCACCTGCCACAACCAACTCACGCTCCGTTTCACTCTCACTACTCTCACCTCCACTCTCGGTCGCGCACTCACCCTTACTCTTGACAGCATGCGCTTTCCCCATGCACCTGTCCGTTACACACCTTTCTCGCGCATCCTCCCGCGCACACTTCTTCGTTACTTCCTCCGTAACACTCACCACAGGCATGCATTCTCCCTTACTCTTGACAGCATGCGCTTTCCCCATGCACCCGTCCGTTACACACCTTTCTCGCGCATCCTCCCGCGCACACTTCTTCGTTACTTCCTCCGTAACACTCACCACACCGCGCTTCCCTGTGCTCCCTCGCACACGCGCTTCGACCAACTCACTCTTGACGGCACACTCACTCCTCGGCGTGCACTTTTTCCTCACACACCCCATGGTCGGACATTCTCGCACACCTCTTTTTTCGCACACCAGACCTGTCGCACACTTCACCAACGGCCTCTCACGAACACCCGGATCCAAACCAATCCCCAAGCCGACTGAAGCTTTCCTCACATCATATACATTGCCACTCACCTCCGTACCTTGTCTCCGCACCTCCTTTGCCACCTGCAAACTTTTTATTTGGTTAGTGAGCATCACATCATGATTTGAACACAGACCTTGTACATATTCCATGACTTCCTCCTTTATCTCCCTCTTAGTTTCTGTCCGTCCCTTCTTAATTTCACTCACCTCTTCTCCCACTTCCTCTAGTTTTTGTTTAACCTCTTTTATTTCTCGGTGCGTCCCCTCAAGTTCGTCCTCTAAGGCTACCGTGACCGTCTCTATGTGCATCCTCACCTGCCGGTCCTTTGTCTCCATTATCTCTGTCACCTCCTCCACCCTCATTGTCAGTTCCTCCCGTACCATCTGACATTGCCTCTGCGTCGCTATTAATTCGTTTTTAATTTCTTTTTGTGTCGCCTTTAACCCTCCTAGTACCGCAGTGTTCTTTTGAACCTGCTCCACTAACTTCGTTTGTCCCTCTGTCAGCTGCTCTACTCCTTTCGTCAGATCTTCTATTCCCCCTTGTAACTTTGCCGTATTATTTCTCACCTCTTTCTCTATACGCTTTTCGCCTCGCTTTACCTCCTCGCGTAGCCCCGAGACCTCCTCACTCACCCCTCGTCGTATTTCCTCCATCTGGTTCCCCATCTGTTCGATTTCCCGGGCGGATTGTTCCCCTATTTCCCGCAATTTGTCCTCCATCCTATTTTCTAACCCCATTAACCCATTTTTCACCCCCTCTAACTGATTCTCCTGGGCAGCCATTCTGTTTTCCACCCCCGTTAACCCATTCTTTACCTCTTTTATCCCGTTGTCTAACCCCTCAAAATTATTGTCTAACTTCCCAAATTTCCTGTCTAACCCCTCACCAGTACCCCTCGCTTCGTCCCTCATTACCCCCATTTGGCCCTCCAATCGCTCACCCTGAGCATCCATCCGGTTCCCCATTACCCCCAATTGCTCACTCTGAGCATCCATCCGGTTCCCCATTACCCCCAATTGCTCACTCTGAGCATCCATCCGGCCCTCCAATCGCTCACTATTCTGGGCCATAAGGGCCTTCATTTGTTTAAAAAAAAGGTTCAAATCCATTGGCATCTCCGGTTCGACTACCGCGACCATGGGCGTGGCTAAATGTGGCGCCGCTGTAATCACGTGCGCTAGAGCGCCATTTTGTGCACCTGAAATTCCCGCAACCACATTGCCATTTTCCTCCTCCCTTTCTTCCCCGAAGTCCTGGGTTACTTCTAACCCCTCTATCTCTCCCACCGGCATCCCGTCGCCTTGGACAGCCATGGCGCGATTTCAAAATTCGGCTCTTCCTTTAAAACAAAACAAATTTCGTACTTTATAATTTTGAGCGCGTGAAGCGCGCTCCGGGTCGATCTCACTCCCCGACACCAATTGTTATAGTACTAACACAATTGGTGTCCAAAATTTGGGCTAAATAAATTTAGTCCCAGGTTCGAATCCCACCTCCTGACTACCAATTGTTATAGATCGCGGTTAGGATGTTATAGACCGAGCGGTGGTTTAAAACCGCGACCTAACAAAACTCACCCGATTCACCCAGACTTTGGCCGGATCGCACCGCAGCTGCTCAATGAGGGGAAAAGACAAAAACGACGAATGCAAAGAGGAAAAGGAATAAAACGAGAAGACGTACAGACGAGTAATGGGTTTTATTATTTACACACACAAGCAAAAAGGAGCAATCAAGTTTTATTTACAACACATAAGACGCAGGTGACACAGTGCAAATTTAGCTTACCTACAGGCTTAACTGATCCCAGGACAGAACAAACAGAACGATGACTCACGCGGGGGATGCCAGGAATGGCAGAAGGTGGATGGCTGGAGGGAGAGGGAGAGGTCCAAGGGGGGTCCCGCAGCACAACCGGCGCGTTCAGCAGCCGCCGTTCCTCTTTGGCCCTGCTCCAAACCGCCGTTCAGGCCCCCTTTGGCGGTTGGGTGGTCTTGCGGCTGCGGCCTCCGTCCGCTGCGTTCCCAGGACTTGTCTCACTCGCTTTTCACCACCGACTCCTCACCACCGCAACCAACTGTGACCACTGACCCTCCTTTTGCAACCGACTCAGACCAACTCTTCTCTCTCTCTTTCTCGGTGCGACCAACTCCTCCTCTCTCTCTCTTTCTCCGACCAACCCAGAGTGCATCTCTCTTTCTTCTTCTCCCCCTCCACTTCCGGTTGCGCCCTTTTATAGCGCCCCCCAGCGATCACGCCCCCGGCGCTTTGGACACGCCCATCGGGGCGCTCACCTCGGCCCTGGCTGGTCGCACGACCCTCGGGCTCCGCCCCGGACGACGACGGGCGGGCGCGCCCCTCCCCTCCTCTGACGAGGTGGAGACACGCCTTTCTTCCCTGACTCGAGCCTCGTGGTCAATGGCGGTTATTGGAGGGGAGGTGATTGGGAATCGAGGCTCAGCAATGACGAGAGGGGATGTAATATGGCAATCGAGGGTCGGCAATCACGAAAGGGGGGATGTGAAGGAAATGGGGATTTTTGGGGATGGGAATGGAAGGGGATCTATTCTCTCTCACTGGTGCAATGGAGTATTTCAATTAATGGGAGACACAGCCTTATCTTAAAACACAGAATAAGATATAACTATCGAACATGAATATCCTATGATTGGCTGACGTGTATGCTTGTGGACTATGGGACGCCCTTTTGATCTTACACAGCTCCGGAGGCAGGAGGCACAGCACAACAACAATAATAATAATCATACAGCACACAATAAAAAAATATATATACAGTCCTCATATCCACAACAATATATATATATATATATATATATATATATATATATATATATATATATATATATATATATATATATATATATGTATATATATATATATATATATATATATATATATATATATATATATATATATATATATATATATATATATATATATACATATATATATTAAAAATATTTAAAACAATGATGTATAACCCTCACTGATTCGAACTTTCTCCAACCCTGTTTTTCTCTTGGAGATTGAGAAGCAACCGATCTCCTCAATCACGCGAAGTCATATTATCTATTAGAAACAGAAGGCTTTGTTTATTTTGTAAGATGTTAGAAATCTCTGTTTTCTCTATGACTTGACATTTTATGGCTGGGAGAGTTGCATATGAAGAAAGAAAAAGAGCTGACCCAACGAGTTGAAGACACAAAATGCCTGTTATCTTTCTTGAACCTTACCTGACCCCGCTCTTTGATCTCTGACTATAAAAAAAAGCCATGCCACGGCACCCTGAAGGAGTTCTTGGTTCAGTTGTGATGTATTAAATGTAGTGTTGATCTGTGTCGAATGTAGCGTAGTGATTTCATTTTATTTGTGTATGTGTAACTCAAATGGAAGTGTATTCTGTAAATACCTTTGGTGAAAGTGAATCAAGTATTACTATGTTGAAGGAGCTGCGCTCCAACGCGAGTCGAAAGAATTGACGCGACCAAAGACGGAATTCGTCCGAGTTGCTTTATTGAAACAAAACAGCTCAGGTATTCTGACCAAAAGCCCGTTTATCGGGCAGCAATATATATACACATTTATGTCGGGAAGTTTGCCCGGCAAAAGCTATACCGGGCATGCCCGGGTGTCAAGGGCGAGCCTTGGAAAGGCGAGTCTGGACCTGCCCGGGCGTGTTTGGCTGCGGCCTGGCAAGTCGAGGCTGGGCGTGCCCGGGCGCTCTGGACGAGCACTGGAAAGGCGAGAGCGGGCATGCCCGGACGCTCTGGGCGAGCCCTGGAAAGGCGATAGCGGGCATGCCCGGACGCTCTGGGCGAGCCCTGGAAAGGCGACAGCGGGCATGCCCGGACGCTCTGGGCGAGCCCTGGAAAGGCGATAGCGGGCATGCCCGGACGCTCTGGGCGAGCCCTGGAAAGGCGAGAGCGGGCATGCCCGGGAAAGACGAGACGGGGCGTGCCCGGGAGGTTCGGGCGTGCCCGGGAACAGTGAGTCCGGGCATGCCCGGGAGAGGCGCGTCTGGCCGTGTTCTGGCCGGTGCAAGGCGATTGTGTGCATCCAGCGGTAACCGCTACAATGTGTCATTAAATCATTAATTGTCTTCTGAGACGAAATGTGGACATTTAATTCTCTTGAGTCTTGTCAAATCAATTCAAAGGCTATTAGGCTATTAAAAATTCCACAACTCGGAGGCCAAAATTCCACAAAAATTCCATCTCTCGGATGTACGTTAAACTGGGCATCCCGTCTGCCGGAATTCGTTAGTGGATGTTAACTCTTAGATGCAGGTGTCAAAAATCCTACATAAACGCAGACATTGGTCCTCGGAGGCCCAACGGATGTATTAGTGTAATGTTTTTTTAATTTTTTATAGATTTTTTTTTCATATCCTTTCTCAATCCAAGTCGATGCTCATGGATGTGTATTTGCTCAGAAAATGTGAATCATTCATCCTATTAGTTGGAAGAATCCCATATAAGAAATGAATCTTTTTTTTTTTTTTGCAAAAAAAAAAATTAGGTTCAGGGTTTTTCAACTTTTTTTTCTCTAAAAGGTTGAGGCTCATGGAGGAGTATTTGCTCAAAAAATATGATTCACTAATTGTTACGGCCTGTAGCACACCAAGCCAAGCCTTCAATCACACTGTCTTTATTTATTGATTATCACACAAAAAATCTCTTCCTTCACATAAAACAAAGAAGGGAGAAGAGAGGGAAAAACCCGAGTCGGCCATTCCAAGAGTAGGCAGGTCCCAGAGTAGGCAGGTCCAAGAGTAAGCCACCAAGGCAGGCCCAGCAGTAGGCCCCAGGGCAGGCCCAGTGGTAGGCCCCAGTGCAGGCCCAGCACGAGAGGGTAGGAGTAGGCAGATCCACGAGTAGACCCCAAGGCAGGCCCAGTGGTAGGCCCCAAGGCAGTAAAGGTACGGCAGCAAGAGTGCGATCAAAGTCACCCTTCAGGTAGAGATGCAGCTGCAGGGGGTTGATCCGGCATACCCTTCAGGTGGAGAGATGGCAGCTGGAAACGCTACAACACCCGAAAAGGCACTCCGCTATGAGCCCTTCTCCAAAATGGCCACTCTCTCCTCTGAATCACCTTCCTGGCCCCTCCCCTGCCCCACAGCCAATCATAGGCTTTATACACCTGGACCAAACCACTTGGTCTAACTCACAGGGGTGGTGGGGGGAAGGAAGAATAAAAATGTCACAGACCGTAACACAGTCGGCAGGCCTAAGAGTAGGCAGGTCCAAGAGTCGGCAGGTCCAAGAGTAGGCCACCAAGGCAGGCCCAGCAGTAGGCCCCAGTGCAGGCCCAGCCCGAGAGGGTAGGAGTAGGAAGGTCCAAGAGTAGGCACCAAGGCAGGCCCAGCAGTAGGCCCCAGGGCAGGCCCAGTGGTAGGCCACAGTGCAGGCCCAGCACGAGAGGGTAGGAGTAGGCAAGTCCATGAGATGGACCCAAGGCAGGCCCAGCAGTAGGCCCCAGGGCAGTAGAGGTACGGCAGCAAGAGTTCGATCAAAGTCACCCTTCAGGTAGAGAGGCGGCTGCAGGGGGTTGATCCGGCATACCCTTCAGGTGGAGAGATTGCAGCTGGAAACTCAACAACACCCGAAAAGGCACTCCGCCATGAGCCCTCCTCCAAAATGGCCACTCTGCTCTGAATCACCTTCCTGGCCCCTCCTTCTCCACAAATTCCTTCACTTCAAAATCCATCTCCTCAGCCATGGTGTACGACTGCAGTAAATATAGAAGTATCAGCACCGTAAACAAAAGTCAAATTATCTGCCAATGAGAAAACTTACCAATGCGAAAAAAAACAAAAATCCAAGACAGGTATCATATAATCCAGCTCCCGTACGAGCCCCCACCCCCACCCCCCAAAAAACTGCCTTTAGAGTATCGTTTACACCTGTTCAGGCCCACTGTATTTAGTCAACCTTACCATCTGCATCCCCCTGGTCCATCATGAAGCCCAGAGTCCAAGCGCTCTCAAATCTTCGTCTTGGTCTTCCTGCTTAGCCGGATCTACTGCAGGGATGGTAGTTGATGGGACACTGGGCAACTCAGGTTTCCCAACAGCCAGGAGTTCTTTATCAAGCTCTTCTTGTTCCATCTCCGCCAGCTCAGCCAGAAGTTTTTTTTTTTTGTTTTTTTGTTTTTTTTTGTATACAAGATCGAGGCTCGTGAAAGAGCGAACATTAATCACACAGAAAGACAAACCGACACATAAAACATATAACATCGGGAGCGGTAGACAAGATGGGGAGAGAGGGGGAAGGACACAAACACAACATTTGAGAGCAGGGACCGAGAGACATGGAGACATCGAGAGATCTGAGAGAGGGCGAGGGCTTTGCGGGGGGGGGCATGGGAAGGGGGCGGTGGGAGAGGTATAAAACATATGGACACTGCCAGGACTTCCAGGAAAGAAGTTGGAATTTCAAACAAGGTGGATCTGGGGTGAATTAGCGGGGGTAGAAAAGATCAAGGTTTTGGATGGGGGAAGATAAGAGATGGTGGTGAACAGCTGTTTTAAAGACCTGGAGGGAGGAGTGGGATTGAAGGGAGTGAGGGAGTTTGTTCCAGAGGCGGGAGAAAAGAGGAATGAAAGAGTGAAGGTGAGCAGAGAGCCGAGATTTCGGCAGTTTAACCATCAGAGGGTTGCTGGCAGATCTTGTGCGACCTGTAGGAATATTTGGGGGACAGAGCACAGAGAGAGCTGGGGGTGCAAGGCCGGAGAGGAGTCGGTAGAAGACAGAAAGACCACCTACCTGCCTGCGGTGAGTGAGTGAAAGGCCCTCAGAGATAGCTTCATCGTGGGAGATTCCAATAATTCTGAAAGCTTTGGTTTCAACAGCGTGAAGCCGAGCTAGGTGTGAGGCAGGAGCACCGGCCCATAGGGGAGAACAGTATTCCATTGAGCTGCGGATGAAAGCCTTGTATGTGGTGAGGAGCTCAGGTGTGCCGAGGAAGGACTTCGCACGACGGAGGATGCCCAGTCGGCGACTGGCTTTGGAGGCCAGCTTGGAAATGTGGTTTTCCCAAGAAAGATCATGGCAGATAGTGAGACCCAAAAGCTTGAGCGACAGAACTTCTTGGAGAGGATTGTTGAGAAAGTAGATGGGAGGGTTGTCCAGTCGATCTTTTCGGAGAGACATAGTAAGAGTGTGAGATTTGTCAGGATTGAAAGACATGTTCCACTTGCTTGACCAGTCTGTGATTTTGTCCAGGTCTTCAGAGAGTGAGGAGGCTGCAGACTGCCGATCTGAGGGAAGAGGAATGGAGCGGCAGAGAGTGGAGTCATCAGCAAAGAGATAGAGAGGATTTTCAAGAGAGTCAGAGAGATCATTGATGAAGACCAGAAAAAGCACGGGGCCCAGAACACTGCCTTGAGGAACTCCAGCCTGAACAGGAAGAGGAGATGAGAGAAACCCATTCAGGGCCACACGTTGACGACGACTAGAGAGGAAGTCCGCCAGCCATGCGTGGAGATTTCCATGGATACCAAAGGAGGAGAGTTTGGTGAGCAGAGCGGGGTGCCAGACCGTGTCGAAGGCACGTGATATGTCAAGGGAGACAGCTCTAATTTCCTGTTTGGCATTGAGGACCTCCATCCATTGTTGAGACAGCAGAAGCAGCATGTCCAGAGTAGAGTGACCTGGTCTGAAACCAAATTGATGATCAGAGATCAAGCCATTGGAGAAGAGAAAAGATTTCATATCCGAAGCAATGATGGATTCCATGACTTTGCTGATAATTGGGAGAAGGCTGATTGGTCTGTAGTTGCTAGGATCTGTTTTTGCACCTTTTTTGTGCAAAGCGGTGATGTTGGCTGATTTCCAAGCAGATGGCAGTTGACCTTGAGCAAAAGAGAGGGTGAAGAGAACAGAGAGAGGGTGAGATAGAGCGGCAGAGCAGGATTTTAGGACCCGTGGGCTGATGCCGTCGGGTCCAGTTGCAGAATCAGAGTCGAGGGTTGACAGAAACTTTTCCACCTTGTCAGGAGGAAAGGACACGGAGTCCAGGAGCAGCAGGGTACGACTGGGTATGGTGGGTACAGAGAGGGATGGGTTTGGGACACAAGATTTAGAGGCAAACACAGAGTTGATGCATTCAGCTTTTTCACGTGCGGAGTCAGCTGTGTAGCCGTTTGAGGTAAGGGAGGGGATGGAGGGGGAACAAACACCAGAAACGGATTTGACCAGACGCCACCAGGATTTGGAAGAGGGAGACAGATAAGAGAGTTCGGTCTTGAGAACGGAGAGATATTGTTTCCTGGCTCTCCTGAGGGTGGACACACACTTGTTTCGGGCTTTGTGAAAGGAAATGAGATTTCCTTCCGTTGGATTTGCTTTCCAGGAGACGAAGGCAAGTTGTTTCTGGGCAACAGCCTCACCACAAGATTCCGTGTACCATGGACGGGAGGAAGGGTATGACAACTGAAGACGAGATGGGATAAATCTGTGCATGAGAGAGAGCAATTTACTTTGGAAGAATTCCCAGGATGAGTTGATGTCAGAGGTGGTAGAGATGGGAGACCAGTCCAGATGATTGATGGCTGCTTGAAGACCGTGCCAGTTGGCCTGAGTGAAATGCCAGACTCGTCGACGCTGAGCAGGCTCCCTGAGGATGGTCAGAGAGATGTCCACTTTAACAAGGACATGATCAGATGATCCGATTGGAGCAGAAGAAGAGCAGCAGACATTTTCAGGGAAGTTAGTCATAACCAAGTCCAGAAGAGAAGATGTTCCGTTGACTGAGATCCGGGTCGGGAAATTGACAGATTGTGTCAGTCCCAGTGAGTCGCAGAAGTCCTTTGCTGAGGAGCCATGGCTGGTGAGAGAGGTACCCACACCCAGCCAACTGGCATGATGACAGTTGAAATCACCACATATGAGGAAGAGAGAGTTGGGATGAGTAGATAGAAGTTGGTCCATATTATCAGACAGCGAGATGTAGATGGAGTCATCACTGTTTGGTGGACGGTACAACACACATATGAACAAGAGGTGGGAGCGAAGGGGAAGCCGTAGCCAGAGGTATTCCTGGGGGTGAGGTGGAGAGAGTGCAGTGCAGGGCGAGTGAGGAAGAGAGTTTTTGATAAAGATAGCAACCCCGCCTCCAGGACGAGGCTCAGGTCTATCATACCGGAGGAGGGAGTAGCCCGGGAGAGATATTAAGGAATCAGAGACATCATAAAGGAGGAAAGTTTCTGTTAAGCAGATCACATCTGGTTTGACAGAAGCAACCTGTATGGAGAGATCAGTTAAGTTTGAACGAAGGCCCTGGATGTTTGAGGTCCATACCGTTAATGAAGAGGAAGGGGGAGCATCAGATACAGAACAGGGGGGAGGAGGGGTAGGGTAAGATGTGGAAGAGGTAGGGAGAGCTGTTGAAGGTGTGTCAGAGATTTCAGAATAGCTCGGAGAAAGGGAAGGATGGGGCGGGCAAAAGGTTTGATGGTGATTGGGTGTGGCACAATGAGGTGTTATTTGAGGAGGGGGAAGAGCGAGGCAGAAGGTTGGGGGAGATGGAGGTGAGAGTTGGAAGGGGGAAGAAGCGGGGAGGACGCTTTGAGGAGGGGGAGTGAGAGGGGGGAAATTGAGAAGCAATGAGGGTGGGGAGATTTGAAGGGGAGGGGTGAGGGGGGAGTTTGGGAGGGAAGGGACAAGGGGAGGGATTTCAAAGGGATGGGATATGGGGGAGATTTGGAGGGGAGGGGTGAGGGGGCGTCTTGGCGGGGAGGGGTGAGGGGGTAGTTTAGGAGGGAGGGGGCAAGGGGGGAGATTTGAAAGGGATGGGTGATGGGGAAGATTTGGAGGGGAGGGGTGATGGGGAAGATTTGGAGGGGAGGGGTTATGGGGAAGATTTGGAGGGGAGGGGTGAGATTGGATTTTAGAAAGTGTACGATTTATGGGAAACGAACATTTATTGCAAAATGAGTTTCTTGTGACCTTCGAGTTAAAAATACGTTTAAGGACGCTGGATGGAGGATGGAGTGCAGGAGAGTTTAGGGAATGTAGGAAAAAGGCACTATAGGAGATGGATATTTTTTTTGGGATGAATTGATTTGGTGAGCAAGTCGAAAGCAGCCTTTTAAAGAAGAAGAAGAAAAAGGTGTTATAAAATATGACGGAATACATAACTTCATCCTCATCAATCTCTTGTGCAAAGCCAACAGGCCGAGAGATGGCATCAGAGACTTCCTGCGCCAAGTCCTGCTGTTCCTGTATATCAGCCATTAGATCATCGACTTTATCAATGTCCCTATCCTTGTGGACTTTCTCCAAAGCCTTGGCAGCAAACCCCATGGAGCGAAGCACCTCCGTGTTCGTGCTCGCATTCTCCAAGGACTCGCGTTGGAATTCAATAGTCGAAAGTGTCCCATCAATTTGTGCTAGATGTTTTTCAAAGCGCTTCTTGCGCTTCAAGGCAAGCAAAGCTTCTCGCTTGTTCTTCATGCCATGCCGGCGAGCAATTTCTAACTGAAGACTAATCTTCTCTTCTAAGAAGAGCTGCTTTTTACACAACAGCTCTTCGCTCTCTCGTAAGCGCTGGATGTCTTCTTGCTTTGATGGCGAGCTTTCTGTCTTGCCCATGGCACCGAAGAGCTTTCCAAAGAAGCTCATAGCACCGACTGTATATAGGGAACAGTACCGTTAACCCATAAAATGGCGCTCTCCGTTCTACAGCACGGACCAACAGCCGATTCATAGCGAGAGGTCCTGGGTTCAAAACCCGGACGAGCCCCCAATTTTTTATGGCCTGAAGCACACCAAGCCAAGCCTTCAATCACACTGTCTTTATTTATGGATTATCACATGAAAAATCTCTTCCTACACATAAAACAAAGAAGGGGGAAGAGAGTGAAAAACCAGAGTAGGCCAGTCCAAGAGTAGGCAGGTCCAAGAGTAGGCCCCAAGGCAGTCCCAGCAGTAGGCCCCAGGGCAGGCCCAGGGGTAGGCCCCAGTGCAGGCCCAGCACGAGAGGGTAGGAGTAGGCAAGTCCCAAGGCAGGCCCAGCAGTAGGCCCCAGGGCAGGCCCAGGGGTAGGCCCCAGTGCAGGTCCAGCATGAGAGGGTAGGAGTGCGCAAGCCCACGGGTAGGCCTCAAGGCAGTAGAGGTACGGCAGCAAGAGTTCGATCAAAGTCACCCTTCAGGTGGAGAGATTGCAGCTGGAAACTCTACAACACCCGAAAAGGCACTCCACCATCAGCCCTCCTCCAAAATGGCCTCTCTCTCCTCTGAATCACCTTCCTGGCCCCTCCCTGTTATCCCAGGTAGTACCGTAATGAGGAAAACCAAGGCCTCTCTTATGGGTAAGTTCATAATCATCTGCACCAACAGCAGCTTTTTTCAACTCACCAACCTTATGATCCATAAGATGTGTCCTAATGTCCAAGGGGATACTGTTCCTAAACTCTTCCATCAAGATAATCTCCCTTAGATTACCATAGGTCCTATCCACTTGTAGAGAACGATACCACCGATCAAAACTCATTTCCTTCTCCCTCGCAAATTCAACAAATGTCAGCCCAGCCTGTCTTTTTAAGGTTCGGAACTTCTGCCGGTATGCTTCTGGAACTTGCTCATAGGCGGACAACACAGCCCTTTTAACAGCTTCATAATTCTCTGACTGATCCTCGGACAGAGCTGAATACATTTCCTGGGCTCTCCCTATGAACCCACTTTGTAGTAGCAGGGTCCAGTATTGTACGGGCCACTGAAGACGTTTTGCTATCTTTTCAAAAGACAGAAAAAACGTTTCCACCTCCTCCTCGTTAAACTTGGGAACAAGCCTAATGTTCCGAGCCACATCAAAGGAACGGGAGAGATCATTTTGACCCTCACCTGAATCGATGGAAACCGGTTGGGCCTGTCCCACCTGAATTTCTAATTTTCATAACTCAAACTCTCGTTGCCGTTCTTCTTTTTCTCTTTCAAACTCTCTTAGCTTTTCTTCCTTTTCTCTTAGCTTTTCTTCCTTTTCTCTTTCAAACTCTCGTTGCCATTCTTCTTTTTCTCTTTCAAACTATCTTTGCTTTTCTTCCTTTTCTCTTTGCTTTTCTTCCTTTTCTCTTTCAAACTCTCTTTGCCGTTCTTTGTCTTCTAACTTTAGTCTGAGCTGTCTTTCTTCTAATTCTATCCGGGCTAATTCCAAGGCTTCACTCCTCCATTTTACCCACGGTTCTAAACCCATGCGAATGACAATGGCCGAAACAATCTCCGCCTTTATCATACTAGATGTCCCACTAACCCCATGATGATCAGCTACAGCTCGTAACTCTACCTTACGTAACAGTTCTACATCTTGCACTGATAGCCCCTTCTTCTCCAAAAATTCCTTCACTTCAAAATCCATCTCCTCAGCCATGGTGTACGACTGCAGTAATATAGAAGTACCAGCACCGTAAACAAAAGTCAAATTATCTGCCAATGAGAAAACTTACAAATGCGAAAAAAACAAAAATCCAAGACAGGTATCATATAATCCAGATCCTGGACAAGCCCCCAATTTTCAATCTTAACTCCAGCTCTTCCCACTTCATCATTGAATTTACATGTTCTTAACTGCCCCCATGAGTTATCAGAATGGTAGTGATGTTCTTCCAGTCCCCCTTTCATCAGTTTGATATATTGAGTGGAAAACAGCTTACAGGAAAAACAAAAAACAGCATTGCGTTGTTGTGAGTATGAGAGCCAGCTATTGTTTACTTGTTCCACATTTTGGCATTATTCTGTACCATAGACTATCATGGAATGCTCTTCCATTGCTCTTTGGATAAATGTAATTTGCCTTAACTTAAATGGTCCTCTGTGCACCATTTCTGTTCTGAAAGTGTCTGTAATGACAGAAGGCCACATAACAGGATCGACAGGCTGAGGTTTCTGCTGTATTCGTTCCTGGATAGCCATGTCAGGACTGGTCTCTAGTTTAGGGACAGCTGTTTCAGCAATGATCGATGGTTCAGCGCTGGTCGATGGTTCAGGGACAGCTGTTTCAGCACTGGCTGAATCAGATGGGGGTTTCTGTATGAATCTAAGCATTGACGCTTCATGAGGACAAAAAGTTGTACATCTTGACATGATTTTTTTTCTTGGACATCTGTATTTACAAATGTGCCAGGTTCAATCTTCACTCTTTCGAGTAGTTCTTCATGGTGATGTCACTGAAGTAATGGAAAATTGGAATCTGTTGGTACCAATATATCTTGATGTTCATCTAAGTCTGATTCCATTTTTACTTTCACCTTCATCAATAAATCTTTGCATTGATTTTCAAGCTGTGCATCCTGACGTCCTTTTGTTTCGGGTCCATCCATACATATATACGTGTCAGGCTCAGACTTCACCTTTTCCAATAGCGCTTCATAGTGATGACCTTCAAGCAATGAACGTTTGGAGTATTTTGGATGCGGAACATCCCAGTATTCATCTATGTCCACCTCAGTTTTCACTTTCACCTTCATCGATAAATCATCTCTCTTGTCTGCTTTTTCTTCAGGACGAAGGGGGTTCGCATCCTCTACATTCTGTTACGTGGTCCCCTCGGTGAATACCTGGTCTCGGTGACCCCCGGACCGTGAGAGGAACTTCGCCAGAAAGCTGTATTATATATGCGCTTTCGCCACGCAATCCATATGAATTTCACCCAAGAGACAACTGATGTTCAAGGATATATTTCAATGGTAATGATACCATACAATTTCAATGATACCACCACGGAGATTTTCCCCGAGCAATCAACAATACACAACCATCAACAATTCCCAACCCACAATCAATTCCCTATGATTAAGATGGCCATCTTATATACGTGTGTCCCGGTGAGTACTCACGACCCCCTTTTGGTCTCGGTCCCGCACAATGTCTCTGGGCCCCTCCTGACCAAGATGATGGTCGGCGTCGCCGCACTCGGGCGGTTGAACGAACCCCGGGTGGACGTGTTTCCACCGGGCAGGTATCGTACCCGGCACCCCGGCTACAGCCCCTCGCGGCCACGCGAAGCGGGGACGGGAAAGCAAGCCAAAAGCCCCACGCCGCTTGCCAGGCGTGTTAGGCCCCAACGGGCGACCCGTACGCGTCTTTTTAGACGGTGTCGCGAACGGCGCCAAACGCTGGGTCGGGGCACGGCCACACGACAGTTTGACGTCCACCGGGCAGGTATCCGTCCCGGTAACTCCTCTCGCCAGACAGGCTCGGGAACGCCGCTTTTCCACACGGCTCAATCAATCCCACCTTTCGTCGGTGCCGGGCGAGGAAGAAGAATACTCGTCCTTTTTTCCTCGTGTCTTTTCCCTTCCGTTTCCGGTCACTTCCGTTTCCGGCCACTTTTTCAGAAGGGCTCCTGACCCTCCAACCACAACAACTACACAACAACTTAATATACTACACACGGATAAGCAAAGACCTGAATGGTAATTCACATACATTCACATAAATATGTAACACTCCCCCCCTTCAAGAAAGAAAGTTTGAACCCAGCGAAAACTTTCTTTGCCGGCCAATTTGGAGAAACAAACCAGATAACTCAACCCCCCCCCCCCCCCCCCCCCCAGATTAACTCAATCTGAGCGTCCGCCACGACATTGTCCCGGCCCCGTACATGTTCAATTTCCAAGTTGAACCCCTGCAAAGCCAAACTCCATCTCATCAACCTCTGATTTTTATTAACGCACAGGTTGTAAACCTGGTGCGTTATAGCGTTTGCCTGGGAATTTCTGTCTCTCCAAAAGTGAAGCTCCGTTTCTGTCGCTCAGATGTGTAAACATGACGTCATCAAATCTATATTTAGGCTAACCATGGGCTACTCCTTTGGCTGGTACGCGGCCGCTCGCTAGTACATAATATAGGATATATTTGTTATATGTTATGTTATAGGATATATAGGATATATGTTATATGATATAGGATATATATAGGATAGGTTATAGGATATATATGTTATAGGATAGGAATATAGGACCCAAATGACCCAGAGGACCCAAATGACCCAGAGGACCCAAATGACCCAGAGGACCCAAATGACCCAGAGGACCCAAATGAACCAGAGGACCCAAATGACCCAAATGACCCAAATGACCCAGAGGACCCAAATGACCCAGAGGACCCAAATGACCCAGAGGACCCAAATGACCCAGAGGACCCAAATGACCCAGAGGACCCAAATGACCCAGAGGACCCAAATGACCCAGAGGACCCAAATGACCCAGAGGACCCAAATGACCCAGAGGACCCAGAGGACCCAAATGACCCAGAGGACCCAAATGACCCAGAGGACCCAAATGACCCAGAGGACCCAAATGACCCAGAGGACCCAAATGACCCAGAGGACCCAAATGACCCAGAGGACCCAAATGACCCAGAGGACCCAAATGACCCAGAGGACCCAAATGACCCAGAGGACCCAAATGACCCAGAGGACCCAAAGGACCCAGAGGACCCAAATGACCCAGAGGACCCAAATGACCCAGAGGACCCAAATGACCCAGAGGACCCAGAGGACCCAGAGGACCCAAATGACCCAGAGGCCCCAAATGACCCAGAGGACCCAAATGACCCAGAGGACCCAAATGACCCAGAGGACCCAAATGACCCAGAGGACCCAAATGACCCAGAGGACCCAAATGACCCAGAGGACCCAAATGACCCAGAGGACCCAAATGACCCAGAGGACCCAAATGACCCAGAGGACCCAAATGACCCAGAGGACCCAAATGACCCAGAGGACCCAAATGACCCAAATGACCCAGAGGACCCAAATGACCCAAATGACCCAGAGGACCCAAATGACCCAGAGGACCCAAATGACCCAGAGGACCCAAATGACCCAGAGGACCCAGAGGACCCAGAGGACCCAGAGGACCCAGAGGACCCAAATGACCCAGAGGACCCAAATGACCCAGAGGACCCAGAGGACCCAAATGACCCAGAGGACCCAAATGACCCAGAGGACCCAAATGACCCAGAGGACCCAAATGACCCAGAGGACCCAAATTCTATGTATGTTTCTATGATGATGTATGTTTTGGTGAAAGTACATAATGTGAATACTAGTAGCAATTTTACAAAAACCATGGCATAATTTCAAATCTTGACCCGAGATGATAATTATGCTACATCATAATTTCCATGTGCCAACCTGGGCGGAATCCAAGTGGATTCACTTGACTTGTTTTTCATCTATCTATAATTCCAGTAATCTCTGTATGTCTGTGACCGCTGTTTCTCGACAACCACGGGTCCGATATACTTGAAACTTGCCAGGTATATTGCTGGGGACCCGAGGATGTGCCTTTTCAAGGTTTCATATTAATCGGACAAGTAGTTACCGAGCTATGTCCAAAAAACGATTCAACCAATCAGAGAGCAGCGAGTTATCACGTGTGCCGAACGTGGCGAACAGACTCTGCCTCGGACGGCACATTTGAGAGCGTATTCATTTATTTCACGTCGGCAAACTATGTTGCCGCTATGTTGGCGTTAAACTATGTTTTAAAACTAATTAAAACTAATTTGCGATTCTTTCGCTTTCCTGCGCGTTTGTGCACGCTATGGCGATTTCTTTACCAAACTCCGCAAGCCGTTCGCTTTGGACCAAACCATTTCATGTAAATAGAGGGGGGGGATTGTCACCGTACTCGCAAGCCGTTCGCTTTGGACCAAACCATTTCATGTAAATAGAGGGGGGGGGGGGGGGGGGATTGTCACCGTACTCGCAAGCCGTTCGCTTTGGACCAAACCATTTCATGTAAATAGAGGGGGGGGGGGGGGGGATTGTCACCGTACTCGCAAGCCGTTCGCTTTGGCTTTGCGAATGCACCAAACCATTTCATGTAAATAGAGGGGGGGGATATAATTTTAGATATATATATAGTACGGGC
This sequence comes from Myxine glutinosa, assembly GCF_964187855.1. Classification (NCBI taxonomy): domain Eukaryota; kingdom Metazoa; phylum Chordata; class Myxini; order Myxiniformes; family Myxinidae; genus Myxine; species Myxine glutinosa. The sequence goes on along the minus strand of NC_136263.1, from coordinate 190,368,178 downwards.
ATGCCCTAGTTCTTTGAATGAAGGTTAAGGGGTTGTGATCCGTAAAGACCTTTATGGGAAAGGACGTGATTCCTAAATACACCTCATAATGTTGAAGCCCTAGCAGGAGAGCCAGGGTCTCTTTCTCCACGGTGGCATAATTTGCCTGATGTTTATTGAACTTTTTGGAGTAGTAGCACACGGGGTGGTCCACCCCATCCTCATCTTCCTGTAACAAGACCGCTCCAGCCCCCACATCGCTTGCATCTACGGCCAACTTGAAAGGTGCCTGAAAGTCCGGAGCGGTTAGGACCGGAGAGCTCATTAGTATCGCTTTGACATGGGCAAAGGCCGCCTGACATTTGCCATCCCAAACGAATGGGGTCTCCTTTCTCAACAAACTCGTTAAAGGGGCTACCACATCCGAAAAATTCTTACAGAACCGCCGGTACCACCCCGCCATACCTAAGAATCTCATCAGCTCTTTCTTCCCCTTTGGGACTTGGAAGCGATCGATAGCTTCTACCTTGGCGGTCACTGGTTGTACTTGACCCTGCCCTACTACATGGCCGAGGAACACTACCTGTGCTCTTACAAATTCACTCTTGGCTAAGTTGATGGTCAGACCTGCCTCGGACATCGTCTGAAAAAATGCATGGATTTGCTTAATGTGGCCTTCCATGGTCATGGTGTGGATGATTACATCATCCAGATATGCCTCCACCCCCTCCAGGTCTGCAATGAGCCTATTAATCAGTCGTTGAAATGTAGCCGGCCCGTTCTTCAACCCAAAAGGGAGGACCTTGTACTGATATAACCCATTCGGAGTGACCAAAGCTGAGATTTCTTTGGCTCTATCGGTAAGAGGGATCTGCCAATACCCTTTCAGCAAGTCAAATTTGGTAACAAATTTAGCTGGGCCTATTCGATCAATACAGTCGTCAATCCTCGGGAGCGGATAGGAGTCGGTCTTGGTCACTGCATTCACCCGTTTTAAATCTGTACAACACCGGAAGCTGCCATCGGGTTTCGGAACCAACACACATGGGGAGCTCCATTCACTGTTGCTTGGTTCGATGATGTCATTGTCCAACATATATTGCATCTCCTTCCGAAGGTACTCCATCTTCACCGGGTTCATCCGATAGGGGTGTTGTTTCACTGGAGTGGCCTCCCCCACCTCGATATCATGATATACTAAGTCCGTACGACCAGGTACATCTGTGAACAAATGTTTAAATTCGAACATTAGGCTGGACAGTTGTCCTTGCTGTTCCCTTGTTAAATGACCTAACTTCTCATCCAAATGACTCAACACTTCGGTGTTCGTCAATTTGGGGCAGGCCTGGTCATCCAAGTTATCAAACTTCACACCGGCATTTCCGTCCATTGTCACCGGTACGACCGGTGAGACAGGAACTACGTCTTCCACCAGTTCCCTCTCATGATATTTCTTCAGTCGGTTGACATGACACAACTGTCGCTTTTTTCGTCGGTCGGGAGTGGTCACCACGTAGTCTGTCTCATTCACCCTCTCCTCCACTGCATAAGGACCGAAATATCTAGCCTGGAGGGGCTGACCTGGAACGGGCAGCAATACTAACACCCGGTCCTGAGGACTGAAATTCCTTATCTGCGAGGTCTTGTCATGTCTCTCCTTCATTTTCCCCTGGGCCCTTCTCAAGTTCCGTCGTGCCACCTCACACGCCTTTGCCAATCGGTTTTTTACTGTGGACACATACTCCACCATCGGTGTCCGGGACTCCTGTAGTAACCACTGTTCTTTCACCAATTTCAACGGTCCCCGCACTGCGTGTCCAAACACCAGTTCAAACGGACTGAATCCCAAGGAATCCTGCACGGACTCCCTCGCCGCAAACAACAATAGGGGTATCCCTTCATCCCAATCCTTGGCACATTCCAAACAATACGTTCGGATCATATTCTTTAAAGTCTGGTGAAACCTTTCCAGGGCCCCTTGGCTCTCGGGATGGTAGGCGCTGGATCTTACTTGTTCCACCCCCAACAGGTGTACCACTTGCTGGAACAGTGTGGACATGAAATTGGACCCCTGATCCGATTGGATGATCTTAGGTAGACCAACCCAAGTGAAAAATTTAATCAAGGCCTTTGCAATAACTGCCGCCGTTATTTTCCTCAGAGGCACTGCCTCGGGGAACCTGGTGGACGCGCACATGATGGTCAGTAAGTATTGATGTCCAGCTTTGGTTTTGGGTAAAGGGCCCACACAGTCCACAATGACTCGGCTGAATGGCTCTTCAAAAGCTGGAATTGGCTTTAACGGGGTGGGTGGGATTTTTTGATTCGGCTTTCCCACCAGCTGACAAGAATGGCAGGACTTGCAGAACTCCGCCACATCCCGTCGCAGTCCCGGCCAGAAAAAATGTACCAATATCCTGTCACAGGTCTTGTTCACTCCCAGGTGCCCGGCCCAAGGGGTCTCATGTGCCAAACTCAAGATCTCCTTCCGGTACAGCGGTGGCACCACAATCTGATAGTGAACTTTCCACTCATCGTCTGCGGGCACCTCCGGGGGCCTCCATTTCCTCATTAGGGTTTCCCCCTTCATGAAATACCCCACAGGTATCTTCGTAGCCTCTTCTTCCGTAACGGCTTTCTCAATTAACCTCTGGATCTCCGAGTCTTCGTGTTGTTCTTCCACTAGTCTCCTTCGGACCAGCGCGGTTTGCTCCACTTCGTTCTCCTCGGTCCCCGACGGACACTCCACGTCCCTTTTACGTTCCAGACGCTACCATTTCTCGAGATTCCTGGGAATCCCTCCCCTGGTTATTTCCCTTTTCCGAGTTGTCTTCCCGTACCTCTAAGGGTTCCAACTCCCCCTCTCTTTCTTCCTCCTTCTCTTCCGCGTGTTTTCTACCCATAGCCCGAGTCACTGCACAGGATGGAAAGATACCCGGAATCTCCATCTCTAACCGAGTGGTGTTATTTTCCTTACTGGGCTTGTCCACCATTATTGGATTACCCGAAACTCGCCCCCCGGCCAAATCATTCCCGATAATAAAAGAGATTCCCTCCACAGGAAGGGTGGCTTGTAAGCCTACGGTGACCGGCCCGGATACCAACTCAGAACTCAACTGGATGACATGAAGCGGAGCTTTAACATAGCCCCCGACCCCCTGTAAAAGCACACTAACCCCAGTTGCCGTCTTCTCCGACAATGGCAAAATGCCCTCCAGCATCAACGATTGGTGGGCTCCTGTGTCCCTCAATACCCTAACTGGCTTCTGGTTACTCGGGTCGCCATCCAGCGACACGAACCCCTCTGAAATGAAATGTTTGTAGCCCTCCTGAACAAGGTTCTCCCGGGACGCCGTACCTTTGACAGGGGAATCTTCCCCCAGCTCCGCTCTCCAAGAATGATTTCTCACACTTGCCAGTGCATTCGGAGTCGCACTAGACTGATTCCGTTCCGGGTTCTCCCTTTTCCGGAGGTAACATTGGGACATCAAGTGTCCAGTTTTATGGCAAAAAGCACAAGTAGGCCCGGGGGAGAACCTCGGGGTCGGCCTTGAGCCCCCCGAAAAATAAGTTTGTCTTGGGCCCGTAGCCCTCGGATTTCTAACCGTTGGGGTATCATAGTTGTCCCCATAATCATCTCGAGGCCGCCGCCATGTAAGGTCGTTCTCCGCACCGGGTGTTCCATAACTCCCCTGCTGAAGTCTAGGCGAGGAGTTAGGTTTGTGGACCCCTATTCGGTGGGTTAAGGCATAATCATCTGCCATGGTGGCTGCGTCCCACAACTTTGGTACTTTCTTTTCCTGCAGGTACACTTTGATGTCCTCGTGGACACACTGCTGGAATTCCTCCACCAGGATCAAGTCCCGCAATGTCTCGAAGTCTTTCCCGACTCCTTTTGACTCACACCACCGATCAAACATGTTTTCTTTCACTCTGGCAAACTCCACATGGGTCTCACTCTCCCTCTTCCTGGCATTCCTGAATTTTTGCCTGTAAGCTTCCGGAACCAACTCATACGCTTTGAGGATGTGCGTCTTCAGTACCTCATAATCTGCACATTGGTCCATTGGTAGCGCCGAATAAATTTCCTGAGCTTTCCCCACCAGCACACTTTGCACGAGTATGGTCCAGGCCTCCTCCGGCCAGTTTAATTGTCGAGCCACTTTCTCAAAGTGTGGAAAAAATTTCGCGACTTCTTTTTCACTGAACGGTGGAACCAGCCTCACATGTCTGCCCACATCCCAGGTTTTCTGGTTAGGTGTTGACCCCGTCAGCAAGGGTGGTGCCTCTCCCCGTTCTCTCATTAACTCCAGCTCCTTGAATTTGATTTCTTGCTGAAGCTCCATGTCACGTTCCTTTAATTCCCTTTCCGCTTTTCTCTCCTCTGCTTCGAGGTCCCTTGCAGCTCTCCTCTCCTCCGCTTTTCTCCCTTCTAACCTTTCCTGGAGTTCTCTTTCCACTCTCCTTTCCTCTGCTTGTTTCTCTTCTCTCCTCTCTTCTGCTTTCCTTTCTTCTTCTGCTCTTTCCTTTTCTGCTTTCCTTTCCTCTTCTTTTAACCTTTCCTGGAGTTCTCGTTCCACTCTCCTTTCCTCTGCTTGTTTCTCTTCTCTCCTCTCTTCTGCTTTCCTTTCTTCTTCTGCTCTTTCCTTTTCTGCTTTCCTTTCTTCTTCTGCTAACCTTTCCTGGAGTTCTCGTTCCACTCTCCTTTCCTCTGCTTGTTTCTCTTCTCTCCTCTCTTCTGCTTTCCTTTCTTCTTCTTTAATCCGTTCCTGGCTCCGTAATTGCAACTCCAGTTTCCGGAGCTCAACGTCTTCTGGTTCTTCGGGTAGCCACTCCCAGGCTAACTCGTCCCATGTTCCTAATCCCACCATAGATTCTATCACCGTGGCCTGCAACTCTGCCATCCTCAAATTAGTTCGGACCTCCAAGTTAAAATGTTTGGCCAATTTCAAGAGGTCCGACTTTAGCAACGCTCGGAACTGTGCCTCACTCGGGGTTACCACAAAGTTCTGTGCCACAAACGCCATGGTGCCTATCGTTAACACCTGTTAACCTTCACCCAAGACTTTACCCCAATTTCTCAAAAAAAAAATTACCAATTAATAATTAATTAATAAATTTTAATTAATAAAAAATTATTATTTTATTATGTTATACAATTTTAAATCCCGGACGTAGACCCAATTGCGAAACCGCAAATCGTAATTTGGACGAGCCCCCAATTCTGTTACGTGGTCCCCTCGGTGAATACCTGGTCTCGGTGACGCCCGGACCGTGAGAGGAACTTCGCCAGAAAGCTGTATTATATATGCGCTTTCGCCACGCAATCCATATGAATTTCACCCAAGAGACAACTGATGTTCAAGGATATATTTCAATGGTAATGATACCATACAATTTCAATGATACCACCACGGAGATTTTCCCCGAGCAATCAACAATACACAACCATCAACAATTCCCAACCCACAATCAATTCCCTATGATTAAGATGGCCATCTTATATACGTGTGTCCCGGTGAGTACTCACGACCCCCTTTTGGTCTCGGTCCCGCACAATGTCTCTGGGCCCCTCCTGACCAAGATGATGGTCGGCGTCGCCGCACTCGGGCGGTTGAACGAACCCCAGGTGGACGTGTTTCCACCGGGCAGGTATCGTACCCGGCACCCCGGCTACAGCCCCTCGCGGCCACGCGAAGCGGGGACGGGAAAGCAAGCCAAAAGCCCCACGCCGCTTGCCAGGCGTGTTAGGCCCCAACGGGCGACCCGTACGCGTCTTTTTAGACGGTGTCGCGAACGGCGCCAAACGCTGGGTCGGGGCACGGCCACACGACAGTTTGACGTCCACCGGGCAGGTATCCGTCCCGGTAACTCCTCTCGCCAGACAGGCTCGGGAACGCCGCTTTTCCACATGGCTCAATCAATCCCACCTTTCGTCGGTGCCGGGCGAGGAAGAAGAATACTCGTCCTTTTTTCCTCGTGTCTTTTCCCTTCCGTTTCCGGTCACTTCCGTTTCCGGCCACTTTTTCAGAAGGGCTCCTGACCCTCCAACCACAACAACTACACAACAACTTAATATACTACACACGGATAAGCAAAGACCTGAATGGTAATTCACATACATTCACATAAATATGTAACACTTGATCTGCATGATTTCAAATCCTTCCATATCCTCACCATATATCAGGTACTTTGGCGACAAACAATACTCTAAAACTTTTCTAAACCTGACATCTGAGGTGTTTGTACGTTTCCTAGTGGAAGTAGTTGGGCATTACTCCCGGAGCCTGGTGGTGGGTGAACAAGGCCTGCGTGAATTTCACCGTGAGGCCTTTCATAAGGCAGTTGCTTCAAGAGGCCTGCGTCGTTTCCTAGAGCTCTTCATGCAGACCCAGATGTTTTCGGGCTTTGTCCAAGAGCGCGAATTAGGTCGAAATGATATGCAAGGACTCTTTGAACTTCATGCCGCTCAATTCCTTGAGGAATCACCAGGCGGTGAGCAGAGTGGAGTGAATCGTTTCCTTCGAGGACTCCGAAGCCGCATGCGAATGCTCTCCAAAAAGTAGTGGCCGAGCCAGGCCTGCCTCAGACCACATCCCGTGAGAGTAAATCCTTCTAAGAAATGAAGATTACAATCCAAGGGAACTCATTTCATGCCTCATGCAGAGCGGTAATTTTACTGTTGGGACCTCACAGCCACTTTGTACAAATCTGGAGCAATGTAGCTTCACTCTGGCAGCCACGGCCTGAGTGGAATGCTGATTTAGTACCCGTTAGAGCTTGTTGCTAACACAGAAATGTTTACATACAGTATGTACAAATCGACATGATCTTCGGATGTACTTGAGGATTATTTCTTGCACATTTGTTCTTTTGTACAAAATATAGTTGTAGGTTAGTCACTCCTGATGCTACACATCATTAGCGAAGCTTGTAAAAGGTATGCAAAGTACATACACATATATTATGAAATGTTACAAGTGGAGCAAATCTTTAAAATCTTAACATGATCCTCATCTTTTAAAGAATCATTTATGGTCTACTTTGAGATAAGAAGAAGAATTATTTTGTTAATACTATTGAAGCACTAATCAGTTTTAAATGGAGACCTTTGAGAATGCTTGAAGAAATGCATGTTTTCTCCATCTTCAAGCTCTTGAATCATTCTAAATATGCGACTTTTTCATGGATTTTTAAAAGATGGGACTTTTCCAAGAAATCAATTGCCAAACATGTTACAGAACACCCGAAATGGGAAAGTTTGAACATCATGCATCTGGATGGCGCAAGTTATTACACATGACATAAGTTATTAATTCAACATTGTTTCAATGGCATTCCTCCAGCAGGGATGAATGTATTGTGTTCATAGAGGATTACAACTTTAGATGGGTTATCGATGCAACGTTATAACACTCCAATATGGAATTTCCATGAGTGCCGTTTGAGGCAGAGGCAAGTATACTGGAGGGGCCAGGAAGGTGATTCAGAGGAGAGTGTATACAGTCACGTGAAAAAGTAAAGCCAAGGGTGTACTTACTTTTTCCACATGCAAAATTTGCATTTATGTTTATTTAAATTATACAATGGACTACAAAATGTAAATGTTTCATGATATTTGTTATATTATATCACTTTTATCTATCAATATTGTTGAAATGAAGATCAATTAGCTGTATGTTGAAATATGTTGAAAAACTGAAAACTTTACATGGGGTATACTTACTTTTTCACATGACTGTATGTCCTTTTATTTGGAATGTATATGTACACAACTGTCAAATCCTACACTTACCCAGCCATTGGGCCTCGGAGGCCCCACGAGTGTATTCGTGTAAAGTTTTTAAATTGTTATATTTTTGTCACTGAATTATTTGTAACCAAGTTATAGGAGCATATAAATGAGGCTCATATCAAGAAAATAATGATATAACATAGTAGTACAACAACATTTATGCGGGGCCTCAAAGGCCCCAGGCCTGCATTCGTGTCGGACTTTCGAGTTATAAGTGAAGAATTAAGATTTTTTCCACGAGCCTAAATGAATTTTTTTTTAAATTTTTGTAACTGATTTTGTGTAACAACATGAAAGTCGGTGAAAATGAGGCTCATTCCCTAAAAACATTGTACAGCATAGTTTTTACGACAAAAAAAACCTTGTGGGCCTCCGAGGCCCAATCACTGCATCCAATGGTTAAAGACCCCATGGTACTTGTGCAATTCTTGCTTTATATCCGTTTTTAGGAACACAGTATTTTTCATTAATATGTAATAAATTGGACATACACAGCAATGGTAAAAAATACCTGCCAATACTGAAATGTATTGGTGTGTGCACATGACCCATTCTCAAAAGGACCAACATTTGGTACACATGCATGAAGATCTTCCAATGCGTGTGCGACAGCATACACTGCGAGATAGACAATGTAGGCCACCCGAAGATGTGAAGTGTCAGTGAAATCATGTTTGACCTGGGCCAGCCCTTCATAGCCTGTACATCGTTGCTTATCATAACTGTTTGAACTCAATGAGCAATCAAATGTTTCTTGCCAAAAATCAATAAGAAAACCATCAAGCGAGCCATCCCCCATTGGGAAAAATATTGGGGGCAAATCATGTGGTTCTTGATTTGAATTGTTCATGAATTGTATTCCTGCATGAGATAATGGTGTCATTGTCATCACGATTTCCCTTCTTAGCCAAAGATGGCCATTCATACGTGGCATGTGCACAACCTGGGAACGTGATATAGTTTATCGTGTCAGATCTCCAATCTTGACCCAACTATAAACCCCCATCCCGGTGTTTCACAGACAGGGTGCATCATCAATGTCTGTGTCATTCCTAAGTTGGGCGGCCCATCTCCTGACAGTTGGTGGACGTTAAAGATCCCCACATTTTCCTTCACTAAGTGTAGAGTAGTCAAATAATATTAGCTCTCATAACACTGGGAAGGTTGTCAATAGTACAGAATTATTTTTGGTGCAAATATTATGTCAAAGGTACAGTAATAAATACTGTATACTGAAAGTCCCCAAAAATGTGCACGGCATTGTTAAAAATCACATTAAGGTTATTTATTTTCTTCATACATGGTGGGCCAAAAAATTTACCCAATTTCAAAATTAAACGAGAAAACCTTCAAACACCATATCTTCAACTTACCCGGCAAACCATATCCATCAATCCTCTTCAAACCTCTCAAAAGCTTGTTTCTGACCTCCTCCACTCTTCCCACATCATTCAACTCCACTGTATACCATCTTCCCAAACTCTTCACAGGGGACTCTACCAATGATGGAACCACCTCCCCTCCCAGCTCAAATCTGTGCATGTTATCCACCACTCCTCGTCTCACCACCACACTCCTCGACTTTCTTGCTTTAAATCCCATTCTTGCCCACCGCATCAACCTTTCCAGTCGTCCCAGTACCTCCACTGCTGCATCAGCGGACTGTTGGACAACTGTCAGGTCATCCATGAAAGCAAACATTGCTGGCAACCTCTGACCAGGGGCTAGCTCTACTTCTTTCCCATGTCCACTCACCGCACGTATCAACAACTCCATAACCAGCACAAACAAAATAGGGGAGATGGTACATCCCATCGGGATCCCCACTTCCAACTTCTGCCACTCTGTTACATAGGACTGTTTCGCAAACCGCATCCTAAACTGATCATAATATGCCATCAAAAAATCCCTAAATCTCCGTGGCACCCAAAATAAATCCATGGCATACCTGATCAAGGCATGCGGCACTGACCCATATGCATTCTCCAAATCCAGCCATACCACCGCCTCATTCTTCCTTTGCCTCTTTGCCTCCTGTAACACTTGCCAGACCATTGCCGAGTGTTCAATGCATCCTGATGATCCTGGTAGGATTATTTAATCCTGTTCATAAATTTAATACGTATATATATATATATATATATATATATATATATATATATATATATATATATATATATATATATATATATATATATATATATATATATATATATATACAGTGGAACCTTGACTTACGAGTTTAATTCGTTCTGTGACCGAGCTCGTAACTCAAATTGCTCGTTTCTCAAATCAAATTTCCCCATTAAAATGCTATTAATCCGTTCCAGCCCGCCAAAAACCACACCAATTTTTTTTTAAATATACAGTATATATAAAAATATCTCGCGCTTTATATTTCACCTGTATGCAGCATACAAGTTGGCAGGATGGCCTGGACTGGAGGTACGCACACTTGACTCTAAAGTCTAAACTGTCCAGCCTGGGTTTGAATCCCGACCCAGCTATAACCTGTCATGGGTGAATCACAGGCAGGGTGATTCATCAATGTGTGTACCGCTAAACTGGGCGCCCCGTTTGCGTCCCATTAGTTGTTGGATGTTAAGGATCTCACCGTGTTTTCCACAAAGAGAAGGCGAGCTATCGCCGGCACTCTGAACAAGTTGACGGCAGAGATACTGTACTTGCACGGCAAGATAACTACGTGACCAGAACCCACCTGGTGGCGTAAACTCAAAATAACCAACATGCGAAAACAAAAATGCAGCGCTATACGACAGAGATACTGTACTTGCACGGCAAGATAACCACGTGACCAGAACCCACCTGGTGGCGTAAACTCAAAATAACCAACATGCGAAAACAAAAATGCAGCGCTATACAACAGAGATACTGTACTTGCACGGCAAGATAACCACGTGACCAGAACCCACCTGGTGGCGTAAACTCAAAATAACCAACATGCGAAAACAAAAATGCAGCGCTATACGACAGAGATACTGTACTTGCACGGCAAGATAACCACGTGACCAGAACCCACATGGTGGCGTAAACTCAAAATAACCAACATGTGAAAACAAAAATGCAGCGCTATACGACAGAGATACTGTACTTGCACGGCAAGATAACCACGTGACCAGAACCCACCTGGTGGCGTAAACTCAAAATAACCAACATGCGAAAACAAAAATGCAGCGCTATACGACAGAGATACTGTACTTGCACGGCAAGATAACCACGTGACCAGAACCCACTTGGTGGCGTAAACTCAAAATAACCAACATGCGAAAACAAAAATGCAGCGCTATACGACAGAGATACGGTACTTTCACGGCAAGATAACCACGTGACCAGAACCCACCTGGTGGCGTAAACTCAAAATAACCAACATGCGAAAACAAAAATGCAGCGCTATACGACAGAGATACTGTACTTGCACGGCAAGATAACCACGTGACCAGAACCCACCTGGTGGCGTAAACTCAAAATAACCAACATGCGAAAACAAAAATGCAGCGCTATACGACAGAGATACTGTACTTGCACGGCAAGATAACCACGTGACCAGAACCCACCTGGTGGCGTAAACTCAAAATAACCAACATGCGAAAACAAAAATGCAGCGCTATACGACAGAGATACTGTACTTGCACGGCAAGATAACCACGTGACCAGGTGGCGAAAGCTCGTAACTCAGATCTCGGCTCGCATCTCAAAGCAATAAACCGCCCGAGCGACGGCTCGTATCTCGAAAAACTCATAAGTTGGGGCACTCGTAAGTCAAGGTTCCACTGTATATATATATTGTTGCGGATATGAGGATTGTGTTTTTTTTATTGTGTTGTATTGTATAGTAAATTGTTGTAAATATCACCCTCTGTAAAATGTAATGATTCCTTGTAAATACCTCCGTAGTGTAAAGGTCAAAGGGCGTCCCATAATTAGTCCATAAAGCATACACGTCAGCCAATCATAGAATACCCCTGTTCGATAGTTATATCTTTATTATGTGTATTAGGGTAAAGCCTTGTCTCCCATTAAGATGACACTCCATTGCACCAAGTGAAATAGATAGATTCCCTTCATTCCCCATTCCCATTCCCAAAACCTCCATTTCCCATTTCGTCATTGCCAAGCCTCGATTGCCAATTACATCCCCTCCAAAACCACCATTGAACATGTGCTCGGGTCGGGGAAGACGGGTGTGCCCGCCCGTCGTCATCCAGGGCGGAGCCAGAGGGTCGCGCGACCAACCAGGGCCGAGGTGAGCACACCGATGGGCGTGTCCTGAAGGCCGGCGGCTTGATCGCCGGAGGCGTTATAAAGGCGCGCGCGCAAGAAGCAAAGTGGTTGCGTTGAGTTGTCGGTGGTGGGGAGTGGTCGGTGGTGAGGAGTGATTGGACCAAGAGAGAGAAAGAGTGGTTGGACCAAGAAAGAGGAGATCCAGAAAGAACATCCAAAGAGAGGACATCCCGGAAAGCACAAAGCCTGCTATTCGTCGCCTTGCTCGCCAAGGTTGGACTGAGCAGTAGTTAACAGCAAGAAGCCTGTTGTAGTCTTGGAAAAGCGCGCGGCGTCCACCGCCGCAGCAGCGGACAACAGCAGCAGCAGCGGCGGCCACAGCAGCAACGACAGCAGCGTGGGGCATTGACGGCAGTTCCGGAGCAGGGCCGCGAAGGAACGGCGGCTGCTAAACGCGCCGATCGTGCTGCAGGACCCCCTTGGACCTTCCTCTCCCTCCAGCCATCCACCTCCTGCCTTTCCATCCTCTTGTGTACGTGAGTTTGTTTTGTTTGTTCTGTCCTGGGTATTTAATTAAGCTTGTATAAGGAATTTGCACTGTGTCTCTAATATCTTCTGTATATTATTTTATTATCTTTCCTTCTTCCTTGGTTATTTTGAGCCTGTATATAGTAGGAATAAATTTAGTAGTATTTCCAACCTTTTTGCCTTCTTCTTCTTCTTCACATCCGTGTCGCTTTTGTCTTTTCCATATTGAATAGCTGTGGCGCGATCCGGCCAACGTTCGGGGATCGGGTTAATCGGGGTAACTGTTAGGCCGCGGTGCCATCCGCTCGGCAAACCAACATCCTTTTCCGCGGGCCGTAACAATATACGTATATATATATATATATATATATATATATATATATATATATATATATATATATATATATATATATATATATATATATATATATATATATATATATATATATATATATATATATATATATATGTCAGGTCGTAGATTTGTTATTGCCTAATGTTCAGTTATAGACGTTGGTTGACTAATGCGTTATGATTTAAATGTTGTTTAAAAATGCTATTTCATAAGTTAATAAAGGGTTTTCCGCTTCGCTTTAGTTTAAAATGAGAAAATACTCGCTTCGGTCGTGCTGGACAACTGGCTCATTGTATGCGTGTGCCCTTTCGAGGCTAGATAAGTCCGGTCGTAAAACCCCTCTTTGATTCTCAGACGGCGCCTCGAGCCGCGGATGGAGGGGCGGATTTGGCGCTCGGAATGTGAAACTTTACGTAGAATGATTGGATTGCAGACATAAACCTATTGTTAAAACATATATCTCGTATTAATCACAGTGACGCTTGAGTTTCAATAGACATACTTTGAATTTATGCTTAAAATGAGAGGTGTGAACTGAAGGTACATCCAAACACCTGGAACTCATTTGAACAACCTCATATACTTTGTGGCTTTATCGGAACCAGGAATGCACCCTCCCTTTAATGAGTTATATTTTCTGTCACCTCGGAGCCTTGAAACTACATCTGGCCCGGATCTCAAACGGTGCGTGCTGCACTCCCCCAAATGAGAGAACGGATGACGGTGGGGGCTTGGCCCACCGGGGAAGAACCGCTGCTGGTTCCTTTGTCTCCTCGGACTCTAGCGGAGATTCTCTGATAAAACGCGTCCCTATATAAGTGGACTGGGAATCAATGTATTCTCAGGAAGGCTAGACGTGGCATGATGGTGATACGTGCTGTAGAAGTCCTTGCTTCCTCCGGATCTGTATAATCGGTATTTTAATAAAACCTCGTCATTCTCAAGCCGTTGATGAACTTCTTTTACGAACAGAGAGTTGTTTCTTGACATTTGGTACCAGGAGTGGGGTGCAGCAACCGGACGACGGGAAACGGAGCCTGAACGACAGGAAGAAGGCTGCCAGAGGCCGGGACGCCGGCACTCTGATTTGGTTAAGGTGAGCATTGTTTTATATCAGAGGGCTATCTTTCCAAATTCGTACCTTCCTCCCTCGAGCGGATTCAGTCCGCTTCCCTGTCTTCTGTACTGCCTGCACTCCGAACAGAAATTGTAAGTAAAGGCTAATTTCAAGCCTTGAATGGCGAGCCTTTATTAAATTTACCAGGATAACGTTAAGAGGGTAACAGGTAACGCTAAGGGTAGAATTTGCGCAGGATATCAGTAAGGATATCAGTAAGGATAACGTTCAGTAAGGGTAACGTTATAGTTAACAAGGAGGGGGAAACGTGAGGTCGGACAGCCATAAAGGCTGAGCCAGGTGGCCAAGAACTTTCCAGGAAGGAACAGCCCAGAGACAAGATGGGGTATGCCATTGCATGCCAGGGAAAGAAGGGCTGTGGCTAACTTAGAGGGCCAAAGGGACATGGCCAGGAAAAGGGAAATGCGCAGGTACCAGGTAGGCTTGACAAGAAGGTAGTGACAACTACGAGGTCAAGCCAGGAAGCTCGAGACTAAGCTGTAGGGACAGAGGAAGCAAGCAACAGAAATCCAGATGGAAACAAACCAGGACCAGGTGAACAAGAGAAAATAAATAGGCTCACAGCAAGGGGCCAGGTAACCACAGGTAGGAAAGACAGAAGTGGTTTTTTGAAATATTGAAATTTTAAGCATTACAGCTGTAGTTATTGAAGCTACAAGGGCAGAGGACAATTAAGTAAGCAGTTAAGCAAGCAAATAAGCGGTTGATGCCGCTCGTCCAAAATCCGGACCAAGACCCCGCGACAGGGGAGGTAGCCACCATGCCTCTACCCCCCCAAGCCCTGAGCCCTGTCCCCGGGCCACAGGCGCCACCTCTCCCACCCCCGCCCCTGTTTCCCCAGGGGTTAGACCCCCAGAAAACTAGACCAGCCGCCCCTCAGGTTCACCTTAGCCCGGGCAATCCATTTAGAGGACAAGAAATTAGTGGGGCGGACAGCGGGTTCGCGGCCCCAGAAGGGCTAGGAGAACTGTACCCCTCATTGGAAGGGCTCACGGAATCGGAGAACCCACAGCCTACAATCGGGATGTGTCCCTTAAAAACCATAGGACTGAGAGCGGGGGGACCCATTAACATCAGGATACCCTGGAAAGAACCAGATTTGGCGGCTATGCAGGAGCGGGTGAGAGCCTTGCTGGCCGACGAGCCCGGTCACATACCGGAACTTATGCGTTTGTGGATACAAAATACAGGCGCAGATTGGCGGGACGTCTGCCACATGGGGAAGGCTGTATTGCCCGCGCGGGTGTGGGACCAGGCCAAAGTACACGCACGCTGGCCGAATGTAGCACCAACCCCGGCCCAGACCCTCGCCGATTGGGAGGCCCTGGTCGACCTATTGTTGGCCGGGGTATACACCGCACTGATGCCAACCGACCAATTAGTTGAAGCGGCCGAGCAATGTAACATGGGCGACGATAAGAAGGCCGATGTGAAGGACGACATGTTGCAAATGCTTGTCCAGGAACCCACAAGGGCCCCCCTCCCCAAAACTGGAACATACAGGGGCCCCCTCCACAGCCGCAGAATTGGGCCGTGCAAAACCACCCCCCACCCCCCCAAGACCTGAGCTCAGTCCCGGGGCTCTAGGCAACACCCCAACACCCCCCGCCCTGCCATACCCGTTCCACCTCAACCCACCCCGTCCAACCCGTCCCAAAAATCCTTTTCCTTGAATGAGAGACGTAATATGAATGAACAAAGATTGTACATGGGAGTGACTGGAGGAGGGGCATGATTTGAGTCGATCTGATTTTCGCGCGAAGTCTGGGAGACTCACTGGTATATGAATGAGGAATGAATGTATATTGGGATATTAATTGACGTGTGTATCTGGCCAATGTATTTGTCTGTATGACATATGCAAAGCAGAGGGTTTCGGTGTGAAGCTTTGTAAGTGGTCTGCTTGACGTGCGGGAAATTCAGGCCGGGAATGTCGATTTTAGCGTCTATCCGAGGGACCAGGTGAGGTCCTTAACTGAGTCCGGATTTTCAGTTGTTTGGGAGTGTTTGGGAGCGATTTGATATAAATCGGGTCAGGAAAGCACTCGGAGGAACGTTGATATGAAGTGGTTTATTGGAGATGGTTACAAGATGGGCTGCTTTTGTCTGTCGAGTGGCAGTCGGGCAGAAATTTGGAATTTGTTGAACTAAATTCAGAATTTGAATCGAAATGTGTGTTTGACTTGAATTGAAGAGTTCATTCAATGGCAGATATTGTGTATTGTATGTGTGGGGTATATCCCTGAGGCAGCTCACCTTTAGGATGATGCTATGTCACGGGGTGATGATGATGTCATGTAGTGCATTTTGGGTCAGAGAGGTCAAGGTCAGAGATCCTGTTTTTTGCGATGATTACGAGCTAGGGATGAGTTAATGACAGCTGACTGTTTTGACAGCTGAATGTTTTGACAGCTGAATGTTTTGACAGCTCAATGTTTTGACAGCTCAATGTTTTGACAGCTGACTGGTTGACAGGTGCCAAACTCATTTGAAAGGACTCATGTCCCAATGTGAGGTAAACCCCGCCGTGAACGCGAATAGAGCGGCGTGCAGTTTGGTTGCCACAGCAACGGCCCTCGCAGGAAACCGCGAGGCGGGAGTGTTGGGATTCGTGTGGAGGCACGAGGGTGCGCGCCAGGACGGGGGGCGACGTGGCGTCGCCGCGTTGAGTTGGTTGTGCCAGGTCGATCGGCGATCTCTGAATTTAAATCGGACTTTTGTCGTGTGTATTGTGAATTTTAGCGTCTATCCGAGGATCCTGGCGATGTTCGTTTAATTAAAGTATGGTACGAACCTGTGGTTTCCGCCGTGCGGCTCCGTGGAAGTTTGGGTATAGTTATTGTGCGTTCGGGCAGGAGCCGAGCGAGCCGCGAGTCACGTGTGCGCTGTATGGGGGGCTCTCGGTTTTGGGCAGTTGTTGTTGAGTTTGTTGAATTGGGTTCGGAGCATGGGATTTGCTCAGAGTGCCGGTGATAACTTGCCCTCTCTCAGAGGGGATGTGTCCCGCACAGGGGGAGAATACTGCTATGAGGTTGCTCGGAGGATGTGTGCCCAAATGCATTGGGGTTGTGGGTCATTGCGACTTTGCTGAATGTCGGACGCTGGATGTCGGACGTTCATGTCAGACGTTCGTGTGTTTCAGGCAGAGTGCTGTGAGCCATTTGTCCAGCACATTCATGTCAGAATCAGACATGAGCCATGTCAGAATAGTGGGCGCCTGCGACATACATGCCATGCAATGTCACAGGAGGAATACGTTATTTAAGATGGATTCATATAAGGGGAATGCTAAATAAACGATGATAGTACGCGAAGTATATAAAATGAGGTGATTGTCGTAGTCGAATGAAGGATTTCAAGACAGAGTAATTAATTTCCGGTGCCAACAGGAAGTCTTGTTCATACAGTAAGTGAGGTACAGTGCGAATGATGAGATTCAGAGAGATCTCTGATTGAGGTAGATGAGGTTGTCTAGAGCAGATGAAATATAGAATAGCAGTTGCAAGATCAAGGTGCGGAGTGGCGGCTGGAAGATGCATCGATGCATTTGTGTTGATCGATGCGCCGGACAAAGGGTTTGCTGGCGAGCGATGCTGGTAAGGTTAAGTTATTAAAATGCATATGGGTCTGGGGGCAGATAATGTGGGACAAGCTGCCTCACGGGCGCTGCAGGGAGAGTATTGGAAATTCAATAATTTGAGCAGAAATGTCACGTTTTCAACAGAACGCTTATCCGAGGAAGGAGGACGGTCGAGGTTTCAACTGTCGGTATGTGGTGTGGCTTGTGCCAAGGTGTGGGCGCGAGGAGGTGTGTTGATGAAGTGTGCGAACGAGGAGGGATGTGCGAAAGGTGTGCACCAGGTAGTAAGGGTGCTGCATGGTAGAGCACGTCTCCCACGGAAGTTCCTGGGCGGATTGTGACGGTTGTTGGATTCGTAGGGTGTTAGCATTATGCGATGTGGAGCCTCAATAATGGTCATTTGTCTGTCCGGATGTGGAGTTCTTGCAGGGAATGTCGCCGGACTTGTATTATTTGTGGTGTTGCTTTAAACGGCAGGATATAGAACTTAAATCTGGAAAGAAAGGACATATACTGTTGGTTAAAACTGAAATCATGTACGTAATTAGTGAACAGAGAATATTGAGTTCGGGTTTTTGTTGTTGTGGTTGTCGTTGACGTCTCAAATAGGTGATTCAGGGGACTCAAGAAATAAACAGATTTCCGGTGCCGACCGGAAGCGTCAGGTACAGTATGCTTGGAATTTAATTTAACCGGGCCGAGCACAGTGACGTGTTTGATCGAGCTCTGGGGATAGTCACGTTAAATGGAGGAGAGGGATGGATGGAGACGGGCGATGTTTTAAGGTGAAAGAAGGCTGTCTTTATGATCTGTTTAGTGTATTTGTCAAAGGAGAGGGTTTGGTCAATGATGATGCCAAGATTCCGGATGTGAGGGAAGGGAAACCATCGATGTTGGGGGCAAAGTTATGGGTGGATTTGGTGAGTGGTTTTGGGTAAATGAAGATTAATTCAGATTTAGCGTAGTTAAGTTCGAGGAAGTTGATTTGAAGCCAGAATTTTATTTCAGTGATGCAGTTTGTCAGGATAGAGCGAATTGTGGTGATTAAGCTGTTGTAGATGCTGTCAATTTTGCTTTGGATGAATGAAAGGAAGGAGATGCAGTTGTCTACTCTGAATGACAGGTGGTGGTATCCAGGGCGCTGAGGAGTTTGTTCACGTTGTAAAGTTTGTTTATTTATTTGTTTATTTAGTTTGTTTATTGTAGAGAAGAGTGCTTTTGGGATTCCGGAGCCAGAGTGGATAATTTGAGAGTAGTAGGCGGAGTAGAGGGCATCTTTGAAGTGCTGTAGGTGAGGAGGTTGCCGGCGTCAGAGGAGAGAGAAGGTCGCTGGTGATTTTGAGGAGAGCAGTTTCAGTACTGTGGCTGGAGCAGAATCCGGATTGGAATGTTTCATATAGGTTATTGGCAGAGTGGTGATGTTTGAGTTGAGTGGCCACAGCACGTTCCAAAACTTTTGACAGAAAGGGTAGGTTGGAGATGGGTCTGAAGTTATTTAGGGTGTCAGGGTTTAGTCCAGGGTTTTTCCAGAATGGGGGTGAAGTTTCACGAGTTTTTGGGGAAATCGGTATGTGAAGCTGGATTAAGTTGGAACCGCTTGGTGAGCCATGGAGATGGATTGGATGTTTTGTTGTTGGTTGTCTGGGAGTTCGGTTGTTGCATTGCCAAAGGTTTCTGTGTGGTGGACACACTCGTTGGCTGTTGTCTTGTGTGACGTGGGTGGAGATGTATGTGGCTGTGTGTGGCTGCCTGGAGTCGGGAAGGCGGCTACAGTGGTTGATATTGGTTGTGGATTGTCCGGGGTGCTTCGATTTGCATAGGGGGTGAAGATTGGGATATTACATTATTTTAAGTAAGTATTGGCATGAGTAATTACATAAGTAATTATGAGTTATTATGAGTAATTAGTGGTATGAGTATTAGTTATGAGTAAGTGATTATTTTAGTAAAGTTACATGTTTCGCTGTGTTGTGGATCTGGGGACAAGCTAGTTTGATGGGTACCCTGGGGTCTTCGGCGTGTCTATGTGTTTGTCTGTCTGTTACACCGGACTCTTGAATGGGTTTTCATGAGACGAATTTCAGACATAACAACAGTGAGAATCTATTTTGAGCGAATCACAGTGGGTGAGAAAAACATTGTGTGTGACCAGACACCAGAACTGACCTGGAATTAGACCAGGTTATTTCTATTATTTGTTTATTCGCGAAAATAAATAAATAATAGGGGGAGGTTCATGGAGGTTAATGGTGGTTTGTTTGTGTTAACGGAGGTTAATGGTGATTTGTTTGTGGTAATTCTAGTTGAAACTCTAGCTGAAATAATTTTCGTTTAATTTTTATTTTTATTTATTATTGATGTAGGAAACAGGCAAATGGGATACTGAGAGAAGGATTGAATTTAAAATCGAATATTGGATAAAATTGGATCCACTTGGAAAAAGTGGATTAGGAAATTGGTGACCAGGTGTTCCACCAGAGGAAAAAGACCAGGTGTTCGTGGAGCACTTCACCTGCAAGAACGCCCTGGAAAAGGTGGAAGGGACCAGTCCAGGTATTGCTGACTACACCAACGGCTGTCTTTTGCGAGGGCAAGACCTCGTGGATCCACGCCACACACTGTAAGTTGGCCATACAAGCACCAGACACTACACCACAGCAACCACAGTAAGGATGGGCCTAATCATAGGTACGATACTATTGATAGCGACAGCAGCTAGGGGAAGCTCCGATTCCAATAGATGCGAAAACGAAACCCGACACCTCACCGTAACATGGGGACAAAGAGTATCACTACCATGTTTCGAACAGAAAGCCCTGCACACAAATTGGGTAAGCGTAAAATGGCTAGCACTGTCGGCAGGGCCTGGACGCGTTGGCATTGTACTACGAAAGCAACGAGAGTTCCGGGAAAACGGGCAAGCTAGCATTAAGACCTTGGCCCAACCAGGATACAAATGGGGAACCCCTGATTTTAAGCTACAAACACGCACGCGCCTAGAGAAAGGCATGACTATGCAGGTCCGGTGCAGCGTCTGGACCCCTGGAGCGGCCAGTGGCGAAACTAAACACACACCATGCATCGAATACATACTCACGCCACACCCCCAGGATAAGGCCCCAAAGAAGGGGGAAAACACATATTGGAAAGTGGCCAGGGAGGTGGCAACAATTCAAAATAGGACACACTGCTGGTCGTGCATGCACTTTCCCCAAGCAGGCACCACAGGAATACACATGATAGTGCTACCTTTGTCCCTCAATGACCTCTGCTCACAACCTATCGATTCCCCATGTTTAGTCACCACGCTGGAAAGAGAAGGGGTTGACAACGGCAAGAGTTGCAATCGACAATTTAATTATCGCCCGTCAATGATTGCCCATGTGGCCGAGAGGCCTGCCCCCGTCTGGGTCAAACCACAGAAAGGGACGGTCTGCCTCCAGGGTTCCGGCCACTTGCGTATGGGAGAATCAGAATGCGCCTACACTCTCCCTGGGAAGCTGGGACAAGGGAGCTCGGGGATTACATTACGAATAGTACTGCAAGATAAACACAACCACAACATAACGGCTATAACATTCTCTAGGGGGGTTAGTAGGATTAATGGGGTGGTAAAGGGACTCCAGTGCTTATCCACCCACCTGGTCCCACCCCATGGGACAATGTTTATATGCGGCGACAAGGCTTACCCCTATTTACCAAATAATTGGGGGGGCACATGTTATCTGGGTTCAGTCCTTCCTGACGTTGAGATACTGGATGAGCTAGACCCAAAGTCCTTGGACAGGCGTTATAAGAGGTCAGTCATGAACGAAGATGGAACCACTAAACTACACGGGAGCCTATGGGAAAAGGTGTTAGGTTTCTTCTTCCCAGGAGCGGGCACAGTCATGGATAGTTTCCGGATAGATAAATTGGCTTTGGCCCTAGAAAAGGTGGCAAACGACACCGCTACGGCTCATGACATACTATTGGACACGGTAATTCACATGCGTACAATGGTGATGCAGAATCGGGTGGCTTTGGACATGCTCTTGGCAGAGAAAGGAGGGGTATGCGGAATAATAGAGGGAAAATGTTGCACTTACATACCTGATCCATCCGAAGGAGTGTCAGCCGCAATAGTGAGACTAAGGGAAACTAGCCACGCCCTGACGATCGATCGGATCGCGCGCGAGAACTCTTATAAATTTAGCTGGCTCACTGACTGGTTCCGGGGATGGACGGGCACCATAGTGAAGTGGTTATTGACCGCACTGGCTGTGATAATTGGGGTAGTAATCTGGGGGGCACTAATGAAATCTCTAGTCCTCCTCTGTATGAGAAAGTACTTTACAGGATGGAAAGTGAAGAAGCCGCCGACAACGACTATGGTTCTGACCACAGAGGCCGTCGACCTGAACGGGTCCTTCAACAAGGCAGACGTGACCGGCGCTCCAGAAAATTGCATTGAATTTTGTAATGACTGTGATACTTGTGTTAATCCCATGTGGGAACTGGCTGCTGCCTGTATTGATGTTTGTGATGACTGTGATACTTGTGCTGTAACCCCTTTGCGTGTACTGGCTAACGCCTCTTATGTATTACAAGCTGACAGCTGCACGCCCCCTTCCGACCCAACTATGGATCTGATTGCGACGCTGGGTCTGGCAGTCGAGGGACCCGACGTGGATATCCTAGACCCGCAAGCCGACCAGGCGCCCATGGGAGACTTTGACATAAAGGAAGTCCCTCTCTTTTCTCCAAATGTTTTAAGTTCAAATGCTTCAAGTGAATCGGATTTTTACGCTCTGTACCCTGATCAGGAATATGAGACACAAGATACTGACGACATTATGTATTCCCCAGAACAGCAGCACGTGAGGGACCTCATGGGCATGATCGTTGATTAACTTCGAAGATCTGCAAGGACCGCGTCTGCAAAGGGTGGGGGAAGCAAGTTCCGCAGGGGAGGTGATGGGCCCTCTGGCGGGGCAGAACCTCATCTGGACCAGACGCCTTCGTTGTGGATCCGAAACGTTAATGGACTTTCATGTTCTGAGCCCTCAGGTTCCAAGCACGCACCACACGACACGTTCCCCAAATGCACGGGCGAGGCGCTATGGGCGCACGGTATGCCCTTGGGAGATACCCGCATTACACGATTGTCTTTCAATAAAGCCCGATGTGGCACGTTGTCTCTTGAGATACTTTGTCTCGACGAGACAAGAGGAAGGAATGTCAGGTCGTAGATTTGTTATTGCCTAATGTTCAGTTATAGACGTTGGTTGACTAATGCGTTATGATTTAAATGTTGTTTAAAAATGCTATTTCATAAGTTAATAAAGGGTTTTCCGCTTCGCTTTAGTTTAAAATGAGAAAATACTCGCTTCGGTCGTGCTGGACAACTGGCTCATTGTATGCGTGTGCCCTTTCGAGGCTAGATAAGTCCGGTCGTAAAACCCCTCTTTGATTCTCAGACGGCGCCTCGAGCCGCGGATGGAGGGGCGGATTTGGCGCTCGGAATGTGAAACTTTACGTAGAATGATTGGATTGCAGACATAAACCTATTGTTAAAACATATATCTCGTATTAATCACAGTGACGCTTGAGTTTCAATAGACATACTTTGAATTTATGCTTAAAATGAGAGGTGTGAACTGAAGGTACATCCAAACACCTGGAACTCATTTGAACAACCTCATATACTTTGTGGCTTTATCGGAACCAGGAATGCACCCTCCCTTTAATGAGTTATATTTTCTGTCACCTCGGAGCCTTGAAACTACATCTGGCTCGGATCTCAAACGGTGCGTGCTGCACTCCCCCAAATGAGAGAACGGATGACGGTGGGGGCTTGGCCCACAGGGGAAGAACCGCTGCTGGTTCCTTTGTCTCCTCGGACTCTAGCGGAGATTCTCTGATAAAACGCGTCCCTATATAAGTGGACTGGGAATCAATGTATTCTCAGGAAGGCTAGACGTGGCATGATGGTGATACGTGCTGTAGAAGTCCTTGCTTCCTCCGGATCTGTATAATCGGTATTTTAATAAAACCTCGTCATTCTCAAGCCGTTGATGAACTTCTTTTACGAACAGAGTTGTTTCTTGACATATATATATATATATATATATATATATATATATATATATATATTGTTGCGAATATGGAATTTGGCCTCCATATCCGCTTGTAAATATTCCCCTATTTTCTCCAATACTCCCCAACTTTCCCCGATCCCCCATTCCCTAGTCCCATTGCATGTAAATAACAATCAGTAGAGCCGACCTTCCCCTTATTCCCCCATTAAATGTCGTGCCCAGGTCCACCGCACCACACGTAGACAACTTTCGGACATCTTCCTAGTTATTCTTAATCTATGTCAGTTAAGGCCTCGTTTCCATTAATTATGACTCTTCGTTGCACCAGAATGTGATTATATGGCACCAGTAGTGAGTTTAGGACCTTCCCATACCTCCTCCCATCTTCTTCCCCAAACAACAACAATAACAACAACTACAACAACAATTACAACAACAACAGAGGGGATGGCGGCGGAGCGGGGGAGGATGCGTCCTCACACCGGCTCGATTAGCTCCAGACCATGCGCTCCACGGGGTTACCCCGAAGGGGCTGGCTGTCAGCTCCTCGTCGGGGGCGGAGCCAGTAACCCCCCCCGCACGCACCCAATGAGAAGCAACGTGCCGATTCCACGAGGCGGAGCTAACGAGCCGAGGGCGTGTCACTCCCCGCCGGATATACGCGGCCACGCGCCGGATGTGACGTCAGATGCGCCCCCAGCTTGAGACGACAAGACGCCACCTCGAGCGCTGAGAGACCTCCTGCATCTTTTGGGCCGCGCCATCCTGTCCCTGAGCACAAGGTGCACCTTGTGCTGGCCATCGAATACCCGCTTTCCTTGTCATCAATCCCCGTGTGAGTCAGTTTTTGTCCTGTTTCTCTGTGGTCTGTCGGGAATAATATAAGGTTGTGTCTAAGTGCCTGTCTTCCTATGATGTACCTCTCGTCCCTGTAATCTGACCTTCCGCACGAATATAACCTCCTCCGGAGGTCTTGAGAACTGAACCCCTGGTGTCGTATTGTGTCATTATAACCCAGCCGGGTGTCTTCTCTTTCCTATTGAGCCAGCGTAGCGCGGCTTCGTCGACGTTCGAGTACGATCGGGTAATTTGTGCGGACACGACGGCCATTCCGCTCGGCCCACCTTAACATCAAAGTCGTGTCTGTAACAATTGGTGTCAGGAGTGGGATTCGAGGCCCGACCAAATTTTGAAAAAAAAAAAAAAAAACGAATAGAGGAAAAAAAAAAATTTGGTCAAAATTTGGAGCGGCCGAAATTTGTTTTGTTTTACGAAACTCGAATTTTGCAAGTCGCGCTATGGCGGATCAAGACGGCTGGGGTCCGGTAGGGGAGAGTGAGGCAGGGTCGGTCCAGGACCAAATTGAGGGACGTGAGGAGAGCGAAGCAGCGAGGGTAGCAGACGCGCAAAATGGCGCCTCGCTGGTCACCGCGCCCGCGACCGTGGCAGCGCCCCTGGTGGATCCGAACCTTTTTATGTTGCAAATGAGGGCCCTTATGGAACGAATGGGAGACCAAATTGTGGGAATGAGGGCTCAAGGTGAGCGATTAGAGGGCCAAATGGGGGTAATGGGGAACCGGATGGATGCTCAGGGTGAGCGATTAGAGGGCCAAATGGGGGTAATGAGGGACGAAGCGAGGGGTACTGGTGAGGGGTTAGACAAGAAATTTGGGAAGTTAGACAATAATTTTGAGGAGTTAGACAAGAAATTTGGGAAGTTAGACAATAATTTTGAGGAGTTAGACAAGAAATTTGGGAAGTTAGACAATAATTTTGAGGGGTTAGACAACGGGATAAAAGAGGTGAGAAATGGGTTAATGGGGGTAGAAAACAGAATGGCCGCTCAAGAGAATCAAATGGAAGGGATGCAAAAGGGGTTAGAGGGGTTAGAAAACAGTATGGAAGGCAAATTGAGGGACATGAGGGACCAAGCGGAAAGGGAAGTTAAACAAATGGAGCAGCAGATAGAGGGGGTCAGAATGGGGGTAGAAACCAAACTGGATGCTCACAGGGAGGAAATGGAGCAGATGAGGGTGGCATCTGGGCAGGAGATGCAAGTGATGGGAGAGGAGATCAGAAGAGGAGTGAGTGAGGAGGTCGGAGGAGTGCGCGAGGAGGTGAGGCACTGTGAGGAGCACATGGAAAAGGAGGTGAGAAAGGGGACTGTAAAGTTACAAGGGGGCATAGAGGACCTGACGCAGGAGGTGGAGCAGCTGACGGTGGGACAGACGGAGTTAGTGGAGCAGGTTCAAAGGAACACTGCGGTATTAGGAGGTTTAAAAGCGACACAAAACGACATAAAAAACGACTTGATAGCGACAAAGAGGGAATGTCAGATGGTACGTGAGGGACTGACAACGAGGTTGGACGAGGTGATAGAGGTAATGGAGACGAAGGACCGGCAGGTGAGGACGCACCTGGAAACGGTCAAGGTAGCCTTAGAGGATGAGCTTGAGGATACGTACCGGGGAATAAAAGAGGTGAAGCAGAAATTAGAAGAAGTGGAAGAAGGGATGAGCGAAATTAAGAAGCGACGGAGAGGGGATAAGAAAGAGATAAAAGAGGAGATAAAAGAATTGGTCCAAAGTCTGTGTTTGGATCGTGATGATGTGCTCATTAACCGGATGAGGGATTCGCAGGTGATGGAGGAGAAGCGAAGAGGAAGAGGACCCGGTGTAAGTGGTGACCAATATGGTCGTGCGTATGATGCGCCAGGGGATTTAAGGAGCTTGGGGGTCGAGATGGACCCGGGTGTTCGTGAGAGGCCGTTGGTGAAGTGTGCGACAGGTCTGGTGTGCGAAAGAGGAGGTGTGCGAGAAAGTCCGACTCTGGGGTGTGTGAGGAAAAAGTGCGTGCCAAGGAGTAGTGAGGGTGCTGGCGAGAGTGAGTCGGTCGTAGCGCGTGTGCGAGGGAGCACATGGAAGCGCGGTGTGGTAAGTGTTACAGAGGGTGTGACGGGAGAGTGTGCGCAGGAGTGTGCGCGAGAAAGGTGTGTGACGGACAGGTGCATGAGGAAAGAGTGCGCTGTCAGAAGTAAGGAAGAGTGTCCACCTGTGGTGAGTGTTACGGAGGGTGTAACGGGAGAGTGTGCGCGAGAAAGGGGTGTGACGGACAGGTGCATGGGGAAAGAGTGCGCTGTCAAGAGTAAGGATGAGTGCGCTGTCAGGAATGGAGGTGAAAGTAGTGAGAGTGACATGGAGCGTGAGTTAGTTGTGACAGGTGAGCGAGGATGTACACCTGGGATGGAAGGATGCACACCTGGAATGGTAGAGCGTGAGTGGGAATGCACGCTGGAATTGGTGGTGAGGCACGTGGTTGGGTGTGCGAATGAGAGCACACCTGTGATTGTCACAGAGGAGGTGACTGAGGAGGGGGCGCGAAGAGGTGTATTGGTGAGGTGTGCTACCAACGAATGTGTGCCAAAGTGTTCGGTGGTCAGGTGTGTGACCAAGGCTGTGAGTGGAATGGGTGTACCTGGGTGTGTAAGGAACGGTACAAGGAGAATGGGAACAGCTGCATGTATGAGCAAGGAACGGGCTGCGGGGTGTAAGCATGCAGGTGAAGCATCGACGTTACACGGGTTAAAGGTCAGGTCGACTTTTAGCCGAAGCGGGCCCTCGGTGCGTGCCGGGCTTCGCGTGCCGCGAGAACCAGCGGGGATCCGAGCCACGGCGGGTTCAAAAGGACCGCCGTGCGCGATCCGTGCTGGGCCTCGCTTTGAACGTCCGTGCTCCACTAGGCGGAGCGGGCGGCCCGATAGAAAGAGTCGTTATGGCGACCACGTTTTGTTGAGACGTGCCGGCAGGTCGAGATCGGGACATTGGATGGCTCCACGCCGAGGTGATGCGTGGGATCTCGGCCCGGGTAAGCCCCCGTCCCTGCACCGAGTGCCGGACGCATCCAGCCGCTGGCACAAAACAACCAGCATCCATTGCTTGGCTTTACGAAGCCGGGCTTTGGACAGGAATTGGCGCACCGAGAGGTATTAGTGAGTCGACTGGGTGATGAGGTTAGTGTTTTGGACCCAAAATTAGAGAAAAACAAAATTTGATGATTGGCAAGGGATTGGCAGTAGTGATTGGCAGATGATGGGCAGTGATTGGCAAATTTTTAATTTGTTGAAATTAGATGTGCACAATTGGTAGTGAGAGACCCCCGATGTGGTGGGATGGCAAATCCACCATCCCTCACAGGTGGGGCAAAGGAGCAATAGCTTATGGGGTGTATGGCAGTGAAAACTAGCCCGGGTGGGTTAGGATATGGTGTGTAGGGATCTAGCGAGGATTGACATTAGGTGACGTTAAGTTTAGTTAGTGACTGATACCTGTAGTAGGGACGCAGGTAGATTAGTGTGGATGATAATGACGAGGGAGCGCAATAGTTTAAAGGGACGACTGGGAAGCGCAAGTTTCAGAAGGGAGTAGTTAGCTGAGATGATGCCGTGTTTGTGAGAATTGAACAGGTGTGATTGCACAGGTGTGCAACTGGACAGGTGTGTGGAGCAGTGTATGAGTAGTGAGTGTGTGGATCAGCGCGAATGCGCTTGGGGAGAGAAGGGTGCAGGTGGCACCAGGTGTGAGAGCACAGGTGTGCAGGTACAGGTGTGTGGAGAGAGTTGGAGTGAGTGGTACGGAGTGGTGTGCATGGTGCGAAGGTGTGGATGGGGGAAGAGTGGACCCCTTTCACGAGCACCCGGGGCGGGTAGTGTAAGTGTTAGGTAGAGGGTGCAGGTAAATTGTGGTTGGATATTGGCATTTGTGGTGCGGTTGCAGAATGGTGTTGTGAATGGGTGCATTAGTGTTGTGGAAATGGCTGGGCGTGTAGCCTGTTAGTGTGTGTAGTTGGTTGGGCACTCCACCACTGTGAGGATGTCGGCCAGGTGAGGCCGCAGGTGGGCTCTGGGAGCCGGTAGTTGTGAGTGGGTGCCTGAGGATCCCGGGTGTGGATCGGGCAGCCCAGTGCCAGAGAGGGCACGGAGTGGGGAGAGAGCCAGAGGGCCTTCCCCAGGTAGTTAGGTTAGGGTGAGGAGCAGGTAAGCTCGGAGGCAACTGCAGTGGTGGAGGTGTGCAGGTGGGTAGACCCACTGGGAGAGGTACACGCCGCAGCCCAGAAATTGTGCGAGGGCACCGGGAGATGAATCGGGGGAGTGAGACCCCAAATTGAAGAGCACCACAGTTTGGCCAATGGGAATTGGTTTTTAGAACCCATAGTGTAAGAGGGCCAATGGTTTGGCCGGAGAAAGCCCCCGGGTAGTGTAAAGTTGTTAAAGTCATTTAGGAAATAGTTAGGATTGATGAACCTGTCGCACCATACGCAGCCACTTACCTGTGGTGATGATGATGACTCCACACCTGTGTTTTCTTTGTTCTGTGTGCAGGAAATGAGATTGCTGTGAGGATTTGTGAGACGCATCACGACGTGGATGAGACATTGGGGTGATTCCATCTCTCCCTCCCTAGGAGGGACTGATGATGAATTGGTAATGGCAAATTATGATGTTGAGTTGGAGATGGCAAATTTTGATGAGAGTTGAAAATGGCAAATTTGATTGGTTAGGAGGGAGAGAAGACGAATTTGGTTTATGGGAGGAACGGGGAAGACAGTAGGGATGTTTTTTGATTTGTAAAGTAGATGTTTATGGGTAGTGTTGTGTTTTGTGGATACAGTAAGGGGTAAGGGAGGGGCCATGTAGGTTACCTGGTGGGGGGGGGGGCGTACGATAGGAACGTACCTGTCTCACCTGGTTCCCATGTGCCCCCAGTGTGCGTTACCTTATATTGCGTGCACTTTTGCGCCCTTACCACCTTACTCACTTGTTTCTTCTTTTGTCTCCCACCTCCGAGGATCTGGCTTTGGGGTAGAGAGAGAGGAGAGAGAGGTGCTGGCTACGCAGTTGTGGGCCTGCACTTTCGCTGTTGGCTGCCTGGATCGATACACCATATGGACCGCAATGTTTGTGGCCACCCACAATGGACCGCAGTTCGTTTGCGGCCAAGCACCACCCGGGGATGGACCTATGGGTCAACGTGGCACCTATGCCATACAGGTGAACCACTTATAGTTAACACCACCAAGTGCACCACAAGAAGAGCAAGAGACACCTGCAGGGTTAGGGGTTGTCGAATTTATTTTTATTCCAATGAACAATGGTGACTGCACCGATTGGTGGTGGGGTGGTGCTGTTGATGCTCGGAAAGGGTGCTCTGCACGTTATTAAAGGCCGTCGGCCACAGAGCACTCGTGGGTTGGTGTATCGATGTTGGCAAGCGCGCTCTCTCTATGCATAACATCTGCATGTGTTCCTCCAAAAACAGGTCCTGGATCGTAGTGTAGATATCAGCGTAATCTTGTAAATAATGCTCCCTACCGGCTGTATGTTTAGTTTGAGAATTCTTTCCGGATTCGGTTATCCTGTGGGTGTGTTTCTGTGAGGAGAAGGGTGCAACGTCGCAGGGGGACATATTTACTCATTTGTGAATATCTGTAAAACTGTCGCACTCAGGGTAGAGTTAATAGTAGAGGGAACTACATTGCGTGCCACACTAAAGTAGGTAAAAATTTATCGGGTCGGGACGCCCCGAGGGTAGAGAAGGGTGCAATGTTGCGAATATGGAATTTGGCCTCCATATCCGCTTGTAAATATTCCCCTATTTTCTCCAATACTCCCCAACTTTCCCCGATCCCCCATTCCCTAGTCCCATTGCATGTAAATAACAATCAGTAGAGCCGACCTTCCCCTTATTCCCCCATTAAATGTCGTGCCCAGGTCCACCGCACCACACGTAGACAACTTTCGGACATCTTCCTAGTTATTCTTAATCTATGTCAGTTAAGGCCTCGTTTCCATTAATTATGACTCTTCGTTGCACCAGAATGTGATTATATGGCACCAGTAGTGAGTTTAGGACCTTCCCATACCTCCTCCCATCTTCTTCCCCAAACAACAACAATAACAACAACTACAACAACAATTACAACAACAACAGAGGGGATGGCGGCGGAGCGGGGGAGGATGCGTCCTCACACCGGCTCGATTAGCTCCAGACCATGCGCTCCACGGGGTTACCCCGAAGGGGCTGGCTGTCAGCTCCTCGTCGGGGGCGGAGCCAGTAACCCCCCCCGCACGCACCCAATGAGAAGCAACGTGCCGATTCCACGAGGCGGAGCTAACGAGCCGAGGGCGTGTCACTCCCCGCCGGATATACGCGGCCACGCGCCGGATGTGACGTCAGATGCGCCCCCAGCTTGAGACGACAAGACGCCACCTCGAGCGCTGAGAGACCTCCTGCATCTTTTGGGCCGCGCCATCCTGTCCCTGAGCACAAGGTGCACCTTGTGCTGGCCATCGAATACCCGCTTTCCTTGTCATCAATCCCCGTGTGAGTCAGTTTTTGTCCTGTTTCTCTGTGGTCTGTCGGGAATAATATAAGGTTGTGTCTAAGTGCCTGTCTTCCTATGATGTACCTCTCGTCCCTGTAATCTGACCTTCCGCACGAATATAACCTCCTCCGGAGGTCTTGAGAACTGAACCCCTGGTGTCGTATTGTGTCATTATAACCCAGCCGGGTGTCTTCTCTTTCCTATTGAGCCAGCGTAGCGCGGCTTCGTCGACGTTCGAGTACGATCGGGTAATTTGTGCGGACACGACGGCCATTCCGCTCGGCCCACCTTAACATCAAAGTCGTGTCTGTAACAATATATATATATATATATATATATATATATATATATATATATATATACATATATATATACATATATATATATATATATATATATATATATATATATATACATATATATATACATATATATATATATACATATATACACATATATATATACATATATATATATGGTATCTGTAATCTGGTTCTCCAACCTAATGAGCGGACAACATGACGTCATCGCCATGTATGTCCGCATTGCCTGCAAAGCTCCAGAGGTACTCCAGCAAAGCTCCAGGTCGACTCCATATGATGAGTGGATACCAGAGATAACGTTACCGTGTGGCAGGTGGTGCTTATCGCTCCCAGCAAGGTGCAGCAGCAGCTGTATGGGACACCTTGCTGGCGGTTCTCCACTGATGATATGAAGGTCGCATAGTGACTGATATAAAAACCGAAAGGTTCACAGAGTTACAAGTGTATGGAAGCCTCACTGCGTTGCCCTGATGAAGTCCCAACAAGGGCGAAACCAGGTCGGTAACTGTGAGTTTTGCATGCACTTGTGACAGTATCTGAATTTATAATCCGTAATGACGCACTGCTAGATGGTTCCTCTGGAGCTTTGCAGGCAATGCGGACATGCATGGCGATGACGTCATGTTGTCCGCTCATTAGGTTGGAGAACCAGATTACAGATACCATTATTAGTAACTCCCAACCGCAACCAGGTCGACTCCATATGATGAGTGGATACCAGAGACAACGTTACCGTGTGGCAGGCGGTGCTTATCGCTCCAAGCAAGGTGCAGCAGCAGCTGTATGGGACACCTTGCTGGCGGTTCTCCACTGATGATATGAAGGTTGCATAGTGACTGATATATATATATGTGTGTGTGTGTCGGGCACAAGGGGCAATAATTCCGTGCACCAGTGGGTGGCGCGAGCGTCCAGGCGGGGAGCGAAAGCACATGCCCCGCCTTTCGACCGATCGGCCACGCCCGGGGACTACGCGTGGCCTCGGCACATATATGCGGGCTCTAAGCTCGAGCCCGCCCAGTGCTGAAGTACGAGCTTTGAATAAAGACTCTTTGTTATACCAACGCGTTGTGGCCTACCTCTCTGGCAATCGAGTCGTGTTTGCGCAGCACCACAATATATATATATATATATATATATATATATATATATATATATATATATATATATATATATATATATATATATATATATATACATACATATATATACACAAAGAATTAAGTTAAGCACCCCCCCCGTTTTTTTACAACCTCGCACATTACAAGTTTGTTGTCGTCAAAACAGTGTAATATACCCATGTTATTGCTATATTTTCTGGAGAAGTGATATTATGGTCACATAAAAACATAACAATCATGCCGTTTTCAATATTTTATTCTGAATAATTTAAGGTGCAATTTTTTGGGAATTTTAGGCATATTTTCACCTCAATTTAAGTATGGAGCTATAGGTCCATCACGGACAGTGTGGATGACGTTTATGTTTTCTAACGTACAGTCATTGTTCTGAGAAGACCTCTAGCGATCTTTGCGTCAATAACGTGTGTAGGACCCACGTGATCGGATCACTGACTCAACCCTACGTCTCATAGACCCTGTAAGCCGTCGTATGCGTTGCTGTGGCAGGTTGTTCCATTCCCGATGTAATGCACGTTCCAATTCATCCAGATTGGCTATTGGAGGGACCATCTTCGCAATTTGTCGTCCCAACATGTCCCGAACGCGCATTACATCGGGAATGGAACAACCTGCCACAGCAACGCATACGACGGCTTACAGGGTCTATGAGACGTAGGGTTGAGTCAGTGATCCGATCACGTGGGTCCTACACACGTTATTGACGCAAAGATCGCTAGAGGTCTTCTCAGAACAATGACTGTACGTTAGAAAACATAAACGTCATCCACACTGTCCGTGATGGACCTATAGCTCCATACTTAAATTGAGGTGAAAATATGCCTAAAATTCCCAAAAAATTTCACCTTAAATTATTCAGAATAAAATATTGAAAACGGCATGATTGTTATGTTTTTATGTGACCATAATATCACTTCTCCAGAAAATATAGCAATAACATGGGTATATTACACTGTTTTGACGACAACAAACTTGTAATGTGCGAGGTTGTAAAAAAACGGGGGGGGGTGCTTAACTTAATTCTTTGTGTATATATATATTGTTGCGGATATGGGATTTACATCCATCCATATCCGCTTGTAAATATTCCCCTATTTCCTCAATACTCCCCAACTCTCCCCAATCCCTCAATCCCTAGTCCCACTTTCTGTAACCAACACTCTGTAGACCCGACCTCCCCCTATTTCCCCCCATTAAATGTCGCATCCAGGTCCACCGCATCTCACGTAGACAACTATAGGACATCATGCTAGTTATTCTTAGTCTATGTCAGTAAAGGATTCGTTTCCATTTATTCTGACCCTTCGTTGCACCAGAATGTGATTGTATGGCACCGTTAGGAAGTTTAGGACCTCCCAATACCTCCCCGCTGCTCTTCCTCACACAACAACAGCAACAACAACAACAACAGCAACAACAACAACAACAACAACAACCACCACGAGCGCAGGGAGTGCGCGTCCTCACTCCGGCTTGGTTGGCTTGGTTTGGTTGGCCATGTGCTCGACGGGGTTAACAAACAGGGGCTCCCTGTCGGCCCCTCGTCAAGGGCGGAGCCCGGTAATCCCCGCACCCAATGGAAGCGGCGGACCGGCCCCCAGTTGGGGCGGAACCAACCAGCCGAGGGCGTGTCACTCCCCGTTGAGCATGCGCAGCAGAGGGAGTGGTGACGTCAGATGCGCGCAGAGCTGAAGGAGAAAGGACGCACCCTCCGAGCGCCGAGAGACCTCTGCCATTAAGAAAGACCTCCCAAAGACTGAGCTGTATCCTGTCCCCGAGCCAAGGTGCACCTTGTGCCATCGGTCTACCTGCCATCAATCCCTGTGTGAGTCAGCCTTGTCCGTTTGTCCGTGGTCTGTCTGGGCATAAGTAAGCCAGTTAGATAAGCTAATCTTTGCACTGCGTCACCCGCTGTAAATAACCTTGACTGCTCCTTTTCGTTTGTGTGGTATAAATAATAAATCCTGTTCCTCTTCTGTACGTCTTCGTCCTCTTCTTCCTCTTTCCATTCGATCGCTTTAGAGTTTTCCCCAATTGAATATCTGTGACGCAATTTGGCCAACGTTCGGGGTAATCGGGTAAACTGTACGAACACGGCGGCCATCCCGCTCGGTCAAGCAACATCTTTAGCCGTGTCCGTAACAATATATATATACATATATTGTTGCGGATTTGAGAATCTTGTTGTAAATATCACCCTGAGTAGTGTAATGATTCCTTGTAAATATCTCCGTTTTGTGTGTAAAGGTCAAAGGTCATCCTCTTAGTTAGTCCATATACATGCACGTAGGCCACCATATACCCTTCTAAATAGTTATTTCCTTATTATGTGTATTAGTTTAAGGCTGTGTTTCCCACTAGTTGACTCTGCATTGCACCAAATGACATAAGATAGATTCCCCTTTCATTTCCCAAAGCCTCCATTGCCAACCGCATTTGCCAACTGCATTCGCCCTCCATTGAGCATGCGGTCAGTTCGGAGAAGAAAGGCGTGTCTCCACCTCATCATAGGAAGGAGGAGTGAGCCAACCCCGATCAACCAACCAAGCACGAGGGGTTTGGCTTGAGAGGGCAGAGAAAGAACGATCGGGCAGTTTCGCGAATGTTCCAGGGTGTGGCGCTATAAAACCCGTCGCCCGGAGCCTCCCACAGCAGTCCACCGGGAGAGAGTTGAGTGGAGTTGTTCAGTTCAATGGAGGAGGAGCAGTGAGGTTGAGTTCAGTTGAGGAGGAGAGAGTGAGTTCTGGAGAGGAAAGCGAATGAGAATCGGCACGCCCTAGTAGGTGATAAATGTTGCTTCTGGGACACCTCCGTTTAACATGGGAAATCCCTATCTAATGTCATTTACCCCCCTGTCTTTTTCAAAAACCATAAACACCTCTATTTCTCCCTCTATGAACCTATAATCCTCACCTTATGAACCTATAATCCTTCTCGCCTTATGAACCTATAATCCTTCTCACCTTATGAACCTATAATCCTTCTCACCTTATGAACCTATAATCCTTCTCGCCTTATGAACCTATGATTTTCTTCCTTTATGAACCTATAATCCTTCTCGCCTTATGAACCTATGATTTTCTTCCCTTATGAACCTATAATCCTTCTAGCCTTATGAACCTATGATCCTTCTCACTTACATGTAAATTTTCCTCTCACCATCACTTTTCTTCATTTCCCTTTAACACCTCTATTCCTGACCCCCTTGGTCTTATGGGCCTTTTACTCTTACTATCAATGATCATTGTTGTTCATTGATCATTGATTATGTTCGGGTCCTGTGCCACACACTTTTTGTTAAGCTCCGCCCACGTTTTGTTAAGCTCCGCCCACTTTTTGGTAGGCCCCGCCCACTTTTTACTAAAGCCCACCCACTTTATAAACTCTCCAGCATTACATTATTTTTAGTTAAGACATTACATCATTTTCTGTTGAAACATTACATCATTTTCTGTTGAAACATTACATCATTTTCTGTTGAGACATTACATCATTTCCAGTTAAGACATGCCCAGACTTGCCCACACTTGCCCAAGGGAATTTCCACAGGAAATGACACACCCAGTCTTTCTTATAAAAGGCACTAACCACACAGGCCTTTTCAAACACACTTTCTGCTTCACTTGAGAATGGACTACTATGCTGAAAAGGAGTTGGATAACTTTGACATTCCTTGGAGTCCTACTACTTGTGTGGAGCTCAACCTTCAGATTGATGAACTGGACTCGAACCTCTTATCAATGGAGGTAAGTTTTTTTTTTTTTTTTTTTTTTTTTTTTTTAGATAAGACTCGTGTAAGAGTCAGCAAAGTTTCTTTTAATATTCATAGAGCTTGATTTATATAAATAATAATATTGTATTAAATTAATACGTTGTTATTTTCTCTCACAGGAAATTGTATCTGAGATTCAAAATGAAAATACCACTTTTGCCACAACCTGGGGTGAAATGATCGATTTGTTTAAAGACCTTTTGAGCAACCATGACCAAGAGAACGAGTTTTACCTTGATAATCCAACGAAAGAGTTTTACCTTGGAGGCTCTGGATTCTAAAGCAATGAACAATGTTCTTTCTTTAATGACGTTTGATTTAAGGTAAGTTCAGTTGATTAATAATCAATTAAAGTATATGTTATTTCATTCAATATTAGATAAGTAATATTTTTTTTTTTTACATGTATTTCAGCAATATCAAGAAAGTTCGGGGAAGAAGATGCTGGAAAATACTTTCTTCCCATTTCTACTTTTTCCAACTTGAAAGCCTTGAAAGACAGAATTGGAGGAAGAGGAAAAATATATATATTGAAATACGTATTAAAAAACATTTTAAAAAAATATTGAAATACGTATTTAAAAAAAGAAAAGGAAAAAAAGATTATGCTAGGGTTAGGGTTGGGATTTTGAATGTGAGGGTTAGGGATGGGGTTGGGTTAATGGGTTAGGGATGGGTTGGGTTAGGGTTGGGATTTTGAATGTGAGGGTTAGGGATGGGTTGGGTAAGGGATGGGGATGGGTTAGGGATTGGGTTGGGTTAGGGTTCTGGATGTGAGGTGAATTTTTGAATGAATGTCAAACCTCACAGACTCATTTATCTTATATTATCATTGAATTGTTTAAAAAAAGTTGGGAAAAGATAAATAGAATTGGAAGGTCATACAAAGAGATGGAGTTAAGAACTTTTTTTAATGGTTGATGTAATGGATTCAGTTGTTTTGACTAACAAATATGGTGTTTTAATGTGGGGGTTGGGTTAGGGTTTGTACATTATTATGATCCACTCACACACACACAAAAGTTAAGCCCCAACTAAAAAGTTATGGGATTCTGTGTTTGGGGTTCACAGATTTAAAAACGTATCCCCATGATACACACAAAAGTTAAGCCCCAACTAAAAAGTTGTGGGATTCTGTGTTTGGGGTTCACAGATTTAAAAACGTATCCCCATTATACACACAAAAGTTAAGCCCCAACTAAAAAGTTGTGGGATTCTGTGTTTGGGGTTCACAGATTTAAAAACGTATCCCGATTATACACACAAAAGTTAAGCCCCAACTAAAAAGTTGTGGGATTCTGTGTTTGGGGTTCACAGATTAAAAAACGTATCCCCATTACATTTTATTTATTTATTTATTATTTTCAAGGGTTATCAGCTTTGTTTTTTGTAATTCCTGTGAATAAAATGACCCTAAGATTTCTTCTCCATTTAAATCATATAATTTGTAGGTCCAAGGGACTGTATCCATTACATCAACGATTTTAAATAATTCATTAGTCCATTTTTTTGCATAACCTTTCTCAAAATGGCTTTTCCATCTGTATATTCTTACAATATCACCAACTTTGAACTTCGGTTTTCTCAAATTAATCTCCTTTTCATATTCTAATTTTGTAAATGATTCTGATGGTTTTGATTTTGTTGATGAATGAACGGTATTATTGTAATTATCTACAATACCCTGAATTAAATACACCCATTTTTGAGAACCGAGTTGTGTGAATTTTTTATATAGCCTCTCTTTCAAAGTACGATTAAAACGCTCAATAACAACTGCTTTTCCTTCATTAAAGGTGCTGTATAATTTAATACCCTCCCCCTTAAGAAATTTCATAAATATTTTGATATAGAACTCTGTTCCCTCATCGGTCCACAGTTTCTTTGGTTTTCTTTTATCCCTATCAAATATTAGCTTAAAAGATAACATTAAAGTATCACCCTTTTTATTTTTTAAAGGAACAACCCAGGCAAATCTACTCCTCAAATCAATAACGGTTAAAGCATACCTGTATCCCCTGTCATTATTCAATTCAATTAAATCAGCGGACCATATGTAGTCAGTGTCTTTGGAATAAACCTTCCTTCTTTTAAACTTGGTGATTATAGGTTTGTGTAATTCTTCAGCCAAAAGCTCCTCAGTCTTGATGACATCATTAGAGCCTAATAGTTTTTTGAGGGTGAATAACCAAGACCAAGTTTCAATTTAGCATTTATCAAATTTCTCACAATAAACCTATCAACTTTCTCTCTCAACGTTGGATTTTGTATCAAAGACAAATTATACAACATTTCTCTGTCAGCTTTATGTTTTTCAGTCAACGTAGTGGTTTTCCCATAAGCAATATCATGCTTCATACACACTTCGTCAACCCTATTTGTAGGTTTAGACCAAGGTTTAGGATTGTCAGCCTCATCTAATCTTTTATCCAAGTTTGTTCCTGGGCCACAGAAAGAATACCCTGGAAGGTGTAATTCCCCTGGAATTCTAGTTGTTGTAAATTTGCTACCTGACAAAAACTTTTGTATGTCTCCTCCACTTTTAGGAGAGATGAATTGACACTTTTTAGAGCCACACACTTGACATATTCCTTTTTGATAAACTCTATTATTTTTAGCTTTAACATAAGAGATATTTTGAGATTTCGTTTTCTTTTTACATTTGAGACAATAACTCATATTTATTTATGAGAAAAAGTCCTACATAGTGCCAAAACCTTTTTGGTTTTCAACATATACATTTCTATCTTGATTTTTAAAACATAAAGAATCCTTAGAAATGGCTTCACTCTCTCCTCCATTTATTTACAAATAAAACTAACTAAAGTCAATAACACCAACATCATCAACTATATGTTGTATATCTGCTCTCTGAATTCATTATAGCAAATTTAAAAACCAATATGTTCGTAAGAGTCATTAATTCTTTATTTTCCTCTTCAGTGCGTTGAGATTGATTTATTTGCCGTAGTACCTTCAATCTTTCATTAATCTCAGGAATGGTCATATTTTTATATTTTTCCACCCTCTCTCTTTCCTCCCTCTCCTCCTCCTCCTTCTCCTCCCTTTCCTCCCTCTCCTCCTGCTCCTTTTTCTCCCTCTCCCCCTTCTCCTTTTTCTCCCTTTCCTCCTTCTCCTTTTTCTCTCTTTCCTCCTTCTCTTCTTCATCTCCTTACTCCTTCTCTTCTTCAACTCCTTCCTCATCCCTTGCTACCCTTGAGCTTGAGCCCCAAATAATATTATACATATACTCATCTGGATTTTGAGATATTCTTGTATCTATAATTATTTTTCTCATAATAGGATACCAATAAGATTTGTTGACGATTTCTAAAAGAGTTTTATATTTCATAACTTTGAGAAGTTCATTTTTATTTAATATTTTAAACAAGTCTCTATTTGTGGGTTTAGCAATATCAGTTACTCTAGTAGCTCATGGTGGTTGAGTATGCACTTTATTGTACAGACCTAAACTCTTCAGGAATCCACTAATTGAAGGTCCAGGAACAATATTTGGTTGGTAACACATTTGCCACTGACGGCGAAATAGCTGAAATGGCCATACCCCTTTTTGGGCCACGCCCCCTTTTTTGCCGTGACTGTATCTACAGAACCGTTGGACCTAGGAGGTTGCCCGACCACTCAAAATTTGCGCAATGGCCACATTATGGGGGGTCAGTAATACATTTTCATATCCAAAAGTCAATGGTTTTTAAGATAATTGCCAAAAACCGATTTCAACATGTTACGAACTACAATATTATTCGTAATTGTTCCTGTTCCTGTTCCTATTGTTCAATTACTTGATTCCTGAAGAGTCTAGACTAGACTAGAGTCTAGACTAGAGTCAAGACTAGAGTCTAGACTAGAGTCTAGACTAGAATTTAGTCTAGAGTCTAGACTAGAGTCTAGACATGGCTAGAAATTCCGGTCATGGGTGTTTTGTCGTTGAGCCTGCATGCAGGCAGCGGTATCCCATAAAACAACATGGCGTCGCACCGAGAAGCAAGTAGAGGCCGAAGAGGCCTAGATTACAGGCAATTTAACTCTTTCTCCTCTGTTCTTAGGTGAAGGTGTTTAGGTGAAGTGTTAAAGTGTTCTCTGATGGCAAGTAATTCTACTTTCGATCCCTGCTTGCTGTGACTAAAACATGGTAAGTTTTTAAATAATAGTTGCATTTATTATATGCACATTAAATCAATCTGAAACAATATTTGTTCCATATCATTAATTAATCAAAAATATTTTGTACAGGAAACTTCAGTGTTATCAAGCCCAGCAGACGAAGCAGTTTACGATGGGACTGTATGCGTTATATGCAACACTGCATCAGGGAAAACGTTAACAGGTAAATTTTACCATAATCTCCAGTTTGGATTCAGTTTACAAGTTTTATGTGAATTGTATGTATATACATGAAGTGCTACAAGATCAGCAGTTGGCCATATAGATTTTACTCATGCTGAAACATTTTTCAGGAACTGAAAGACTGAAAGACAGAAAGGTTGACAGATTGTGTCACAGAAGCACTTGATCAGAAGAACCTTGGTCCGTCTGTTATCTATTTGCTGATCTGTCTCCAAGTTAGCATTGACGAGATTACGAATGTGGGAAACACTGTAGCTGCTACTTTTGAAATCGAGACTATCAAACACACGTTTGCAGTTTAAGTCAATTGTGGCTGCCTGGTTTGATCGCTCGATATTTTCAAACAATGCATCAACTTGTCTTTTATACTTTAGCACGTACTGTAGGAAGCAGTTCGCATGATAGAAGATATCTGCAGCAAACACATCACCAGCTGTATCCAGAAAAGCACATCTGGTCTTAACTTCATCCTTATAAAAGTTTAAAGCATCTACGAACAATGCTGCTCGGTTGGACTCCGATATGCGATACAACACCCGGTTCCTATTACCACTACTCTCTCTTGCTCTGTCACAGATTACACACTTCCTTTCTACGTCTTTGCTACCGGGACTCTTTCGTCTTTTGGGGGCCTTATATCTGTCACTGCTTTCTCCCTCTTCAACCTCCATAGGTTCTGGCTCACTATTGGTTTTTACTGATCTCTTCGACTTCAGAATGTAAGTGGAATAACAGGCTTTTGGCTTTTGATGGTACTTGAATGTGTTGCTGCACATGTTTATTCTTGAGATGACGAAAGAATCATCCAATTGTTGTGCTGCCATCCGGATTTTGGCACGACCATCATCAGTTCCTGAAAAAAGTTTCAGCATGAGTAAAATCTATATGGCCAACTGCTGATCTTGTAGCACTTCATGTATATACATACAATTCACATAAAACTTGTAAACTGAATCCAAACTGGAGATTATGGTAAAATTTACCTGTTAACGTTTTCCCTGATGCAGTGTTGCATATAACGCATACAGTCCCACCGTAAACTGCTTCGTCTGCTGGGCTTGATAACACTGAAGTTTCCTGTACAAAATATTTTTGATTAATTAATGATATGGAACAAATATTGTTTCAGATTGATTTAATGTGCATATAATAAATGCAACTATTATTTAAAAACTTACCATGTTTTAGTCACAGCAAGCAGGGATCGAAAGTAGAATTACTTGCCATCAGAGAACACTTTAACACTTCACCTAAACACCTTCACCTAAGAACAGAGGAGAAAGAGTTAAATTGCCTGTAATCTAGGCCTCTTCGGCCTCTACTTGCTTCTCGGTGCGACGCCATGTTGTTTTATGGGATACCGCTGCCTGCATGCAGGCT
Source organism: Myxine glutinosa (assembly GCF_964187855.1). Classification (NCBI taxonomy): domain Eukaryota; kingdom Metazoa; phylum Chordata; class Myxini; order Myxiniformes; family Myxinidae; genus Myxine; species Myxine glutinosa. The sequence continues at coordinate 190,326,116 of NC_136263.1, read as the reverse complement.
CAACGACAAAACACCCATGACCGGAATTTCTAGCCATGTCTAGACTCTAGTCTAGACTCTAGACTAAATTCTAGTCTAGACTCTAGTCTAGACTCTAGTCTTGACTCTAGTCTAGACTCTAGTCTAGTCTAGACTCTTCAGGAATCAAGTAATTGAACAATAGGAACAGGAACAGGAACAATTACGAATAATATTGTAGTTCGTAACATGTTGAAATCGGTTTTTGGCAATTATCTTAAAAACCATTGACTTTTGGATATGAAAATGTATTACTGACCCCCCATAATGTGGCCATTGCGCAAATTTTGAGTGGTCGGGCAACCTCCTAGGTCCAACGGTTCTGTAGATACAGTCACGGCAAAAAAGGGGGCGTGGCCCAAAAAGGGGTGTGGCCATTTCAGCTATTTCGCCGTCAGTGGCAAATGTGTTACCAACCAAATATTGTTCCTGGACCTTCAATTAGTGGATTCCTGAAGAGTTTAGGTCTGTACAATAAAGTGCATACTCAACCACCATGAGCTACTCTAGTAAGTATAAGGCCAGTTTTTTATGACAAAATTTCCATGTATATGCTCCAAATCATAAGGTATGTAATACCGAGCACCCTTTTCTTGTAGGTATCCCTGAATACAAAAATTATAATTCTCTTGTCTTTTTCCTGCCATTTATGTATCAGAAATATATGTGAGATTAATATTATAACAGGTAATACCACCCCATCTTCCCACTACCAAATCGGTTTGTATTCCTCGGCTTTCTATCTTTATCTCATTACCTTCCTTCTTTGTCATGTTAACCATCGCTATACTATCATATATTTTTCTTTTCTTAAAATCATGTATTTGTTGTTTACTAATTGTACTTCCACGTAAATCCTTATCCTCACCAAGCGGATAATATTCTTCTTTACGAGACTGATTCAAATCATGTAGGTCTTCTAAGTTTATTGAAAAATACCAATTATACCCTAAATCAGGCATATCATACCCCCATTTATTGATTCGCATATTAACTATATGTCCTTCTTTATAAAATTCAATTGTAAGCAGATAGTTAAATTGAATGAGGAAAGGTGTATGGTCAGTATAACCAGGTGTTGTGGTTGTAAATTTTACTTGCTTAACAAAATGTGCTGTTTTATTTAAAAATATATATTGTGATAAATCACTGAATCTAATTAAGTCATTCGCATCTGTAGGGTTTGGATAATTGATTAATTTATAAGTATTCTTCATATTAATATTTTTACTTATACTATATTTTTGTCGTTCAGCCTGTGCCTTTGTATAATAATTTGATAAATCAATATCCTGAGAGGATTTTCCAAAGATAGAACCATCTTTTCCAACATAAGTCATTTATATTAGATTAAAAATGATATCATAAAAATTTTCATTATTGTTGAGTTGAAATAATACATATAAACATAATTGACCACAACATTTAGAATTAATTTCTTGAACTTGAAATGTTTGATAAACACCATTCTGTAAGAATAGTATTACTTCAACAGGCGGTGGCATACCATAACTATTAAAATAATATTTATCCTGACTATTATGAATACAAACCCAATGAGAACCATTCTGTGTGTCTAAATTCATAATAATATTCATTGTATTCTTGGACAACTTTTTTAATTCATCTCTCATACAAATAACCACATTATCAATTTTTAGTTTTTACAATATTTAGTAAGTTCTATATTTGACGTTGTATTCTTTCCAAATTGTTTAAACCATTTATCCATTTATTTATGAGAAAGATATAACCCATTACCCCTTTTAGTTAGTTTAACACCCGCTTGAGCGATAGAGGAAAGCATATCTCCAACTAACAATCTAGCTTTATCAGGTAGACTTTCAAGTTTTTGAGCAAAATCTACAATTACACCACTTCCACTCATTTGTTTCTCCAACTCCTTGTTATGTCTTTCCAATTCTTTTTGAGCTTTTAGTTGTGCCTTCCTTTCGTTAGCAGTTTTTACCGCTGCTGAAATACCACCAGTCAATGCTCCCGCCGCACTTAAACCAGCAAATAAAGGAATTAGAAACAGGAGAAATCCTCCTCTTGACTCGTCTATTGAATATTTATTCAACATAGGTTTTGTCATTTTAATTTTAAGTGATCCAGCATCATTTAGTGTTTTCACCTGCTCTCTTGTGAGTAAAACATCAATTCTTACTGCTCCTTTTCTTTGAAATGTATTAACATTAATAATACAAGGCTTTTGATTTTGAATACAAGATGTTAATTTATCAAGATTGATTTGATTAACATATACCCCTACCATTTATTTATGAGAAAAAACCTATGTGATATTAATCATAACACCATTATCTGTATTAATCTGTAATTCTGTTTCCTTCAAAAGCAAACAATAAGCATCAACTTCTTCATTCTCTCCTCTTTCAATGTATAGAGAAGTATCCACTCTATTAGACTTTATAGTTTCCTTTTGAGAACTCGGTCAATTGCGTAGATTGTATAAAGTTTTTGAAACGCAACCATATCCAAAATAGGTTCATTATTACCGTTGCTTTCACACACCTTTTGGTAAGACTTGTAGGCTTCTGCATAATCATTTTTTTCCCAATCAATTTCCAATCTATCTCGCGGATAAAATGTTCCATCAAGAGAAACCCGAAGTTGTTTCACCTTAGCATTATCACTCAGCGCATTATTCTTATCAGTACCCTCCTCTCCATCTGGTTTCTTAAAAATGAGCCATAGGTATCGTGGCTTTCCTTCAAGAACACCCAAATTCCAAGTGTAGGTAGTGTGTTCCAGTTTAACGTGTTGACATCTTCTTTTAAGGTATGATACATTTAGCGGTTTCTTTGAGTTAAGTCTTCTATTTAACATCTCTTCCGTTTTAAGATTAGGAGTATATTCACTAATATACCAACACAAATCATTAATAACAAATTTATTATTGTCGCCAAAAGCATTTTCAGCCCCAAAAAGCAACCTATTTACTTTATCATTCCTTTGTAGTTGAAATCTAATTTTAAGACCATACAAAACTTTATCATAATCACAAAATCCAAATATACCTTTCAGAGGTACTGCTACGGTAAAACTATTCTCTGCTTTTGTATCATCATTATACATTGACTTCCTTTGACTATAACCAGGGTCAGCATTTGTTCCCGTTGACATATCAGGAATAAAACCTTCAACAGCTCCCTTACCCATTCTATCACGAAACGAATATAGTGTAAATTTCATCATTTCAGATATAGCAGAGACATAATCAACCGCTTCAACCTCTTGTGTTCCAATATACAGGCGGACACTATCAAACATTTTCCAGAAGAAATCATTTACGAGTGAGTGTAGCATTAGTATTATTCGCAGTCTTAGTGAATTTAAATTTACACAGCAAGAAACTATCAGCTATATTCAAGTAAGTTTGTTGATTATTTATTTCAAAACTTTTTGTTCCGTTTGAATTCCAGTCTGTTCCTGTTATAGCATTTACCTTAAAATAGTCTTCCTTTTTAGTAGAGTTTGAAATGATAATCGTATCATCCAAATCATAGATACTATCAATCGCTTCCATACTTGTATTTATATAGCATTAAAATCGTTGAAACCCTGACCCAAGTATTTTAATGATTTTTTTGTCGTTCTTGTGAAGATAGTTGAGTTTTACCTTTTTTAATTTCTTTGATTGCTTGTAATTTATGAGACTCCTTTTGAGCATCTTTTATACTCTTTATAGCACCCGCAACTGAGCCCACGGCTGAAGCAGTTGAACCAATTAGGTCTTTATGTTTAAGGATGGTTGAACCAATACCCATTAGAGTATCAATTATCCCATCTCCTTTATTTCTGAATTGATGTCCCACACCCCGTTGTCTCTTTGGTTTATAGTATCCTCTACCAAGAAACATACCTTCACCCTTATAGTATGGTGAAAGGAACATCCCATCCCCTGTAATTATTTTATATTTTCCCAACTCGTGTTTTCTCACAATAACCATTATTTATTTATTGAAAAACTTCACGTAGGTGAATTCTGATGGATATAATTTCATCATTAAAGGATATCATACGATTATCTTGGTCGGTTATCCTAAAATTTACTCTGTATATGGTTTTTCCTGACACAGGTAAATAGACAAGATTTTTTGGTTCCATATTAAATTTATAACCAATCGGGGTTGAGTATGCGCTGAATGAAAATGTTGTATTTGTTCTTATTCCATCGTTATAAGCACCATCAATCAAATCACAATGAATTAATACTGAATTTATACCGGAGGATATTTGAATGACATTATCACTGTAAGACATCCCGTTAGTTTCAATCTTTTTAGAAGAGAAACCCAATAGCTCTCTGAACGAATTTTCAATCGTGAAATCAACTTTATAATTATTTTTAAGTTTAATAGTTGATTTTGAAGTGTGTTTTTGAATATCTATTACAATATTTTTTGGTTCATCACCTTTTTATTTCATAAGGCGAGAGACTTCTGAAGATATTTGAGAAATCTCGTAAGCACCGGGTGAAACGGTTATAGTTTTATATCCACTTCCTGGATTATAACTAAACTTGTTGTTTTTCTCTGTGATATTAAAAAGGGTATTGTAAGTCTCCATTGACAACAAAGAAGCCTCATATTCTTTTGTGGGGTCAAGTTGTAGTGGGTAAGGGAATGAAGCTGTGTAATCACTCGTTGTGAAATTAAAACTAAGAATTGTGCTTCTCATCTTATTTAATATCTAATAAAATATCTTTGTATTGACATTTATTAATTATTTTCGTATTCATCAACTGATCTAAAATGGCGGATGCTTCATTAAAACAATTGTTGTTTCCAGCCTTCTTACTACCTAACAACAATAATAACCTATTAACTAATTGTGATGGGTCATTTGGAAGAAAACTAACACCCGAACCAAGCTTACTTAAAGCATCAATAATATGTTTCTCCTTCTCATTCTTCTTACTTTTACCAGCAACAGAAACTCCATAATCAAGTGCGTTTAGCAACTCAATATACTCTCTATCTTCCTCTCTTTCCATATCAAGCGGTTCATCAAAATAAGGTGAATTAGCATGTCCATCTTTTGTTAGAAGAAACATTAATCTTGGGGTTAATTCAACATTTGGTTGGTCAGAACTTAAGAACACCAATTTATCATTAAATATCAATAACTTTTCTTTCACAAGATGGAACTGTGCTGGTTCTTCTGTTGGAATGAGACCTGCTCTGGTTTTTGAACCCTTCAAATATTCATTGTTTTGAAGAGCTTCTACAATATAATTGGAAAGTTTATTTACCTTCTCAAGATGCCGAAATAATCCTTCATCATCATATTCTAATTCTCCAAGTTCTTGCTCTGTCATTTGACTAAAATCTTTGAGCATTTGAAATTTTTTCGGAGTAAATTCTACCGTGGGAACTGTAGGTGAAATCGTTTGTTGAGTTTTTAAAAGTCGTTTAAAAAATTTCTCTTGTTTTCTTTCAAAGGCTTTTTCACCAGTTAGTTTCTGTCTCCTTTTCTTCTTTATGTCTTCCTGTTGCTTTACAACTTTTGGAACCAACTCTTGATGTTCTTTAAACTTTCTTACTCTTTCTTCGGTATTCATTTTCTGTATTTATTTATTGAAAAATATCATTTAGTATCTCATCTTGTTTCACAACAATATATTTATATTTTCCAATCGTGTGTTTCATATTATTTTCAAATTCCTTCTTACTACATAATGTAGAACAATTATCTCTCCAAAAATTATTTGTATCTATTGAATTTAACTTAAATAAAATAAAAGTATTAGCATTGTTTCTTATTGAGCGCCGAGGGAGTTGAAAATATGACTGACTAAGATAAATACAATTACAAGAAGAATGTCTCCCTCTTGTATAGTAGCTATCCATTACTGTTTGGTTTCTCTCATTAACACAATCATCAAAGATAACGAGGTTATTTTTTGATTTTTCTAAATCTTGAGGTGAAGGTATATCATCCGTATTATCACTGAGAATACAAGTTATGGGTTTTGGTTTTGATTTTGATTTCTGTGTATCACAAAATAATTGTATTATATCATCAATATTATAATCATTTAGTTTGTTTTGAAGTTTAAATAAACCGATAATGTCTTCCTTTTTAAGACCCGCATTAAAACCCTGTGAGAGTATTTGATACTCAGGTTGAAAACTTGACTTTGTAAAAATTATTAAATTATCATAATCTAAAAAATTAGGACTAAGTCGCATCTTTAAAAGTAAACAGGTTTTTCCACATCCGCTTGAACCGACTATTAGACATCTCAATGAATTTGGAAGATTTTTATGGTTATTAAATTTTATCTTATTTTCCCAAACGGGTAAAAAATCATTCATTTATATATTTGGAAAACAAGTCGTCTAACTTTTTTTGTTTTTTGAGAAACTCTATATTTTATCCTGAGTTCAGGTTTAATTTCAAAATAATCCATTATTTTGTTTATATAGTATCTTGTATTAACATTTCCATTAAAATTATTTTGAATAATAAATATCATTAAACCCTTATACATTTCCTCAATACAAATAGTCTCTTCCCTTGTAAGAAATGGTGTATTATCACCATAATACTTAACATTCATCTCTCTTATTAATCTTGTGAAGTAATTCATTTTTGGTTCTAATTTAAAAGAGTTATATATTTTTCTATATTTTTTATTATCATTAATTAGAAGATAATCACAGAAAATACATTGTTTATATGCTTCTGATTCTGTATTAAGCCCCACTCTACCACAAGCCGGACAATTCTCTAATTTATCATATGGAGAGTCTGGAAATTCTAAATATCCTTCAGAATTTATCATATTTATAAAGTAAAATTATACTTAAAACAAAGTGCCTTTTTTAGAGGCTTTTTTAAAGATGAAACTGTGCTTAAAGTAAAACACCTTTGAGCTTTTCAACTCGTTTTATGTATATAACTTTACTTAAACTAAACGCAAATTTATTAGCTAATAAATACAATGTTTCAAAACACAAAAGACAAATTTCAATCAATCTCTACTTCGGTGGAAGATATAGAAAAATATGTCAAAGATGTTAAATTGAACAAAGATAAATATGGGAATTTTTGGATTAAACCCATAATGGAGAATAACATGTGTCCTTTTATTAAATTTACGGGACGAGCTATGTTAATTAATAACTCTATTAAAGTAAATTTGACAAAAGTTTCTCCACTACTACTAACAATTTACTCAAAGCTTGAAAAGGTCATTGATAAAGAAGCTTTGAAAATGAATGATAAGACCATCAACGATTCTAGAGGAAACATTTGTATATTCTTTAATAGACCCAAAGATGTGGGTGAAATTAATAATATGAATATTAGTGGTGAACTATCATTACGCACTCTGATTATTAGAGATTATTTGAAAATAACATTTAATGTAAAAAATATTGTGGTTATTAGTTCTAATGAAAGAAAATATATAGATATTGATGGAAGTTTAATGGTATGTAAATGAGTGATATTAACAGTCAATACTCTGAGAGTTATTATACTGAGAGTCTAGGATCTGAAGATAGTTATGATACTAATAGTTTGTGTTCAAATGATAGTTATGAGAGTAGCTTTATTGATGACTCAGATAGTGAAATTGAAATTGATGAACTAGAGTATCTAAACTTTCTGGCTAATACATAGACGCTTTACTTTAAGTAAAGTTATATACATAAAACGAGTTGAAAAGCTCAAAGGTGTTTTACTTTAAGTAAAGTTATATACATAAAACGAGTTGAAAAGCTCAAAGATGTTTTACTTTAAGTAAAGTTATATACATAAAATGAGTTGAAAAGCTCAAAGATGTTTTACTTTAAGCACAGTTTCATCTTTAAAAAAGCCTCTAAAAAAGGCACTTTGTTTTAAGTATAATTTTACTATATAAATAAATATGATCAAAGCAACGTATTGCGACGTTTGTGAACAAGAATATAAACAATACAAAAGACACCTTAAAACTAACAAACACACATTTAATCTACTTCACCTACTATCTCCTATTCAGAAGGAAACAAAACACTGTTCTGCATGTAATAAAAATATCCTCAAGAAAGGCTTCGAAATACATCTTAAAACAATTCTACATTTATCAAATTTTATCACAACTAAAAACTCTGATGGCGCATTCAAAGGACATATTAAAATAAGAGTCTTTAACTTCAAACCTCCCAAACCAAAGTCTATAGTTGATGCTGTAGAAATAGTTAAACCTGCTGTTCAAACGTTGATTGAAAAAACACTAAAAGAAATGAAACCACTTAAATTTTATATGGGAGTAAAATTAGAAATGACAAAGGACGAAGGAGTTATAGATACACCATACATGAGAACTGAGCCACACTTTATATCTTCATATCAAGATTTTAAAACATCAGGAGTCTATGATGAACTTATTAAACAAGAGCAAGTTGTGGACAATTCAATCGTAGGAAGTGGATTCAATATAGGAAAAATTATTTACATAGACATTCATATTCTTAAATCAGATCCTCTAAAAGCTTCTTCCTACATTGATTTACCCAGTGTTATCAAAAATAGAAAAGCAGTTATCAATATCAAAAATAAAGACAATAAATGTTTTCTCTGGTCTATTCTAGCACACTTACATCCTCCACATTTTCATGATGAAAGAGTATCTCATTATAAAAAATATGAGAATACATTAAATACGAAAGATCTAAAGTTTCCTATGGCTTTAAATGATATTCCTAAATTTGAAAAGATAAATAATTTATCAGTTAATGTTTATGGTCTAACAGAAACAAACAGCATTCAGGTTTTAAAGCTTTCTGACAATTGTAAACAAACTCATATTAATCTTCTATATTTTAATTGAGAGGAAAATTCACATTATACATACATCAAAGATATTGCTAAATTAATAAAACCACAAGCATGTAAAAGAACAAATAAAATATATATTTGTTTGCATTGTCTTAACTTCTTCCATACACAAGAAAGATTAGATAAACATTCAAATTATTGTGGTGAACATAAATCAACGGTAATCAATATGCCTAAAGAAGGCTCAAAGATCACATTCAAAGATGAAAAGAAAAAGATCAAACATCCATTTGATATATATGCTGATTTTGAAAGTATTCTAGAAAAAATAGATACTGCTTCTCCAGATCCAAAAGAATCATACACAAATAAATATCAAAAACATACTCCTTGCGGTTTTTGTTATTATATCAAATCATCCGTTGGTGATAAATATAACAAGTTAGAGGAGTATAGAGGCTCAAATACCCCAGAGGAGTTTGTGAAACGACTAGAAAAAGACTGTGTCCGATTAACCAAGATAATGAGAGAAACCAATAAACCAATGTCCTTGACGAGTGAACAGAAAAGGGAATTTAGAAAAAACAATGTTTGTCATATTTGTGAGGAAAAAATTGGTGAAGGTCTAAAGGTTAGAGATCATTGTCATCTCACTGGTAAATATAGAGGTCCGGCTCATCAAAGTTGTAATATTAATTATAAACTCCCCTCTTTCATTCCTGTCTTTCTTCATAACAACGCTCATTATGATACGCATCTATTTATTAATGAACTTTCAAAGACATCTGGACACATTTCAGCAATTCCTAACACGGATCACAAATACATTTCATTCACAAAAACAATTCACACATCTCCTATTACTCATATCAGATTTCTTGATACATTTAAATTCATGGCAAGTCCATTGGCTAACTTGGTTCAAAATCTAAAAGAGTTTCCATGTCTTTCAGAGTATTTTTCAGATAAAGATTTTCTAACACAAAGGGGAATTTACCCCTATGACTATATGGACTCATTTGAGAGATTCAATGAAACACAACTTCCTTTAAAAGAAAATTTCGACAACAAATTAAACAACAGTCATATATCTGATAAAGATTATGTTCACGCACAAAATGTTTGGGAAAAATATAACATCAAGAATCTTGGCGAGTATCACGATTTGTATCTCAAAACTGATGTGCTTTTATTGGCCGATGTATTTGAAGCCTTTAGATCTGTTTGTCGCACTGGATATGGATTGGATCCTGCTCACTACTACACAGCACCTGGATTGGCTTGGAGCGCGATGTTGAAAATGACAAAACAAGCTTTGGATTTGATAACCGATGTCGATATGCTTTTGATGATTGAAAAGGCAAAAAGAGGTGGAATTTCACAAGTATGCTCGAGCAGATACGCAAAAGCAAATAACAAATATCTTCCAAATTATGATTCAACGAAAGAGAGTTGTTACTTGATGTACTATGACGCAAACAACTTGTATGGCTGGGCAATGTCTCAAGCTCTTCCTTATGGGAAACTAAGATGGGTAAAGGAAAAAGACTACACAAAGGTTTTACAAGATGTATGTATCTCTACACAAAAAGAATTGGATGATTCAAAGGTTGGTTATTATTTTGAGGTCGATTTAAAATATCCTGAAGAACTTCATATCAAACATAAAGATCTTCCATTTGCTTGTGAGAAAGAAAGTCCAAAGAAAGAATGGTTGAGTGATTATCAACGATCGTTTGATATAGGTGAATCAACAGAAAAATTACTTACTACATTATATAACAAGAAAAATTATGTACTACACCAAAGAAATTTGCGACAATATTTATCAAAAGGTCGAAGAGTAGAGAAGATCCACAGGGTTCTAAAGTTCAATCAAAGTCATTGGTTAAAGGGGTACATTGATTTTAATACACAAAGAAGAACAGAGTCAAAAACAGATTTTGAGAAAGACTTTTATAAATTGATGAATAATGCGGTCTTTGGTAAGACCATGGAGAATGTGAGGAAAAGACAAAATATCAGACTAGCAACATCTTGGGAACAAGCATCAAAATTAATTAATAGACCGAGTTTTACTAGAGCTGAGGTCTTTACTGAGAACTTTTGTGCGATCCATTTAGTTAAAGAGAGTATTGAAATGGATAAACCTATTTACATTGGAACATCAATTCTTGACTTGTCAAAGTCATTAATGTATGATTACTTTTATATTAATCTAAAATCAAAGTATAAGGATAATGTGTCATTGTTGTATATGGATACTGATAGTTTTATTTTGAAAATTAATACTGATGATGTTTATTCAGACATGAAAAAGGACATTAATATCTATGATACAAGTAATTACAGTCCAGAGAGTGAGTTGTTCTCTTCTAAAAATAAAAAGGTGATTGGAAAGTTCAAGGATGAATTGGGAGGAAATGTTATGAGTGAATTTGTGGGATTGAGGTCGAAGGCTTATGCTTATAAAAACATTGTGAATAACGTTGAAAAGACTGATAAGAAGTTAAAAGGTGTAAAGAAAAATGTCATTAAAGAAACAATAAACTTTAAGGATTATTATAACTGTTTAACAACAAAGAAAGAAGAGTTTAGAAAGATTAATGGAATAAGAAGTTATAAACATCAATAATATTCAGAAGAGGTGAATAAGAAAGCATTGGGGGCTTTTGATGATAAGAGGTTTATTTTAGAAAATGGAATTGATAGTCTCCCTTATGGTTATATAAGCATATAAGTGATAAGATATATAAGTGATAAGATATATAAGTGATAATATATAAGTGATAAGATATATAAGTGATAAGATATAAAAGTGATAAGATATATATAAGTGATAATATATATATATAAGTGATAAGTTAAAAAGGGGGGTTAGGGATTTTAACGGGCTACCGCCGCCTTTTTTACTATTATATAAATGATAGAACCAAGTATCAACCAGACTAAAGAGTGGAGGTGTAATCAACCTTGGTATATAAATGGAAAACATAACGAATGTGAAAAATATCAGATTCAAGAGGTTGAGAGAATCACTGGTCAGAAGGTTCTCAAGACGGATAAACGTATTCATTTGTTAAGTGGGGTAATGGAGGGCGGGAAGAAAAATATATTAGAGTGGAGTGAGAACTTTAATGGTTATCAATCGGATAATAAATATTATAATTTTAAAATGGTATGTGGGAGAGGAGGAGGTCAAACAAGAACCCTCCGTGAAACATACTACTTTATACTTTCACAACAAAAGGTTAAGGAACCTGTATACTTTATAAATATACTTGATGGGGATGAGTTCTATAGGAGAATGGAACTCTTTAAAAAGTTAGAAAGAGATAATATATTTATAGGCTCATTAGTAGAGTGGTCTAAGGAACTACATTAAGGGGGTAGTGGGGGGAATAGGGTAAAAATTACATGTAAGTGAGAAGGATCATAGGTTCATAAGGCTAGAAGGATTATAGGTTCATAAAGGAAGAAAATCATAGGTTCATAAGGTGAGAAGGCTTATAGGTTCATAAGGTGAGAAGGATTATAGGTTCATAAGGCGAGAAGGATTATAGGTTCATAAGGTGAGAAGGATTATAGGTTCATAGAGGGAGAAATAGAGGTGTTTATGGTTTTTGAAAAAGACAGGGGGGTAAATGAAATTAGATAGGGATTTCCCATGTTAAACGGAGGTGTCCCAGAAGCAATATTTATCACCTACTCGCCCTGCTCGCGATACCAACCAGCACTCTGAAGAACAACCAGTGCGTGCACGCGAACCTCGACGTGCCACGGTCTTCGGAACTCCCTGTCGCCCGTTCTGTGAACCAGAGTGCGAGGAGTCGGAGCTGTCACCTCCAGCCCTGCCGTTTGCACGAACCTGAACCTTCTCATCCCTCCACCCATTCCTGCCATGCCATCCTTTTGTGTACGTGAGTTTGTTTTGTGTGTCTTGTCCCTGGGGTATAAGTTAAGCCTGTATAGATAAGCTAGAAATTGCACTGTGTCTTCTGATCCTTCCATCCTTCTGTCTTTATTTTCGTATCTTTCCTTCTCCTTGGTTACTTTTGATTGTGTACATAATAGTTAGTAATAAATTCCTGTTCCTCCTTACTCTGCCTTCTTTCCTTTACATCCGTTTCGTTTTAGTGATTTCCCCATTGGATACCTGTGGCACGATTTGGCCAACGTTTAGAATCGGGTCTAGTCTCTGCTAATGGTTCGTGCCGTGGCTGCTAATCCGCTCGGCAATTAACATCTTGTCCGCGGTCGCGAAAGAGGTTGCTCACCTACCTCCCCAGGAGGGAGCTGGGCAGCTTCAGGACTCACGTCGGTCAGTCACAAACAAGGGGATTAATCCCCCCTTAAGGGGAAAAGGGGCCGACGTCGAGATCCATAACATTTGGTGTCGGGAGCGAGATTCGGACCTGAAGTGCGCTTAGCGCACTCAAATTACGAGTGGTCGAAATTTCATTTTAATATCCAAATTTAAAATCGTGCCATGGATAATCAAGGCGACCGGATGCCGGTGGGAGTAGAGTTAGAGGATTTAGAGTCGACCCAGGACCCCAGGGAAGTGTATGTGGGAGAAATGGAGGAAGAGAGCAATGAGGATGTGGTCGCGGAGGTTTCAGGCACACGAGATGGCGGCACCTCACATGAGGTGGGAGGCACACAAAATGGCGGCGCTTCACACGTGGTTGCGGCAGCCGAGCCCGAGATACCAGGGTACATGCGATTTTTTTTGGACCAATTAATGGCAAAAATAGACGAATGTGGGGAGAGCATACAAAAATGTGGGGAGAGCGCACGGGAATGTGGGGAGACCATGGATCGCAGGATGGGCGAGAGGGTACCAAGGGGGTAAAGGTAAAGCGGGTCGAGAAGCGCTGGTTGAGCGAAGCGGAGAAAAGCGCGGGTAAAATGACGGGTATAGAGATCGCGACCCGGGGTATGGGGCAGCCGGCGACCGCTGAGGTAGGAGAGAAAATTTTATTAAAGCCAGCGGTCGCTGAGGTGAATAAAGAAAAAGTAGTGGTGGGTATAGTTGAAATTGAAAAGACGACGGAGGTAGCCTGGGAATTGAAGGGAGAAATGGATTATGTGCAAAGTCCGTGCTCACACCTTGATGCCGTGCTTAATCCTTATAAAGATTTGCAGGTGTTGGTGCAGGGAGGAAGAAGAACCCCGAAGGTGAGTCGTGCTGTATATTGTGCGGGGAGATTTTGCAGCAGGATGTTTGGCGCAGAAAGAATTGTCGCGCGATTGGGATCGAGAAAGCATCCGGGCGTTGGTGAAGGGTCCCCTGTGAGTGGAAATGGCGCGCTTGTGGAAAAAAAGTGTGCATCGGGGAATGAGCGTGTTACAAAGCGCGAGTGTGAAACCGAGTGCGAGCGAGAATGCACGTCGGAGGGTCTGTGTGAAACAGAGTGTACGGAGTGTGACACGGAGAGTAAGGTGGTGGTGGAACGTGTGCGAGAGTGTACACCTGAGTTGGTAGTGGCGCAGGTGCGAGAGGGCACATGGAAGCACGTGATCGGGTGTGCAAAAGAGTGCACACCCATGGTTGTCACAGAGGATGTGACCGAGGAGCGGGTGCGAGGATGCACGCTTGGGATGAGTGTGCGAGGAAGCACACCTGAGTTGGTTGTGGCGCGGGTGTGGGAGAGCCCATTGAAGCGCGTGAGTGGGTGGATGCGAGAGTGCACGCCCATGGTGAGTGGTACGGAGTACGTACCGAGGGAGAGTGCGCAAGACGGTGCGCGAGGTGTGTTAACAAAGTGTGTGAATGACGAGTGTGTGCGAGAGGTGTGGTGTGTAACAGGGAGTGCGGTGGTGGAATGGACGGAGTGTGTGGGATGCACTGGAGGCGCCGAGACGCCAGGTTTAGTGAGTGTAAAACGGGTCGCGTATGCGAGTGAAGCATCGACGTTGACAGGGGCAGCGTTTAGGGCGATGGATAGCGTGTGCGGTGCGCTTTGTTGTATGCGAGGCCCGGCGCGGGTCGGTGTTGCGTCGCTTCCCTTCGAAGCGTCGTTACTGATTCGGGCCCGGCCCCGCCCCGCACGGTCGAGTCCGGGCCTTGTCGGGCAAGGCGACTGGTCCGGTTCAAGGGCAAGTAGGAGGAAGCGGAACGGTGCCCCCTGGTGGCGGGGACGGGGTTCTGACCAGGCGAGATTGAGCCATCGGGCCGGAGGCCACAAGGATCCGCGCCGAGATGGTGCGTGGAATCTCGGCCTGACAAAACCGCCTCCCCTGAACCGAATGCTGGACGGATTCAACCTGCAGGCGACCAAACCA
The DNA here is from genome assembly GCF_964187855.1 of Myxine glutinosa. Lineage (NCBI taxonomy): Eukaryota > Metazoa > Chordata > Myxini > Myxiniformes > Myxinidae > Myxine > Myxine glutinosa. The sequence goes on along the minus strand of NC_136263.1, from coordinate 190,311,017 downwards.
CCCGAATTCATTGCTCGGCTTTGCGAAGCCGAGTTTTAATGATGTAACGACGCACCGAGGCTCAGATATAGTGGACTGTGATGATGATAGTGTTTTGGATTCGAAATTTTGGAATAGGGAATTTGTGATTGGCAGAATTTGATGATTGGCAACTGATTGGTAAAAGGATTGGCAGAGATTGGCAAATTTTGATTGGCTGGAATTGGATGGGCCAAATTGGTAGTGAGAGATGTCCGATGTGGAGGGATGGCAAATCCACCATCCCTCACACAACGGGGCACATGAGCTATAGTTTTATGGGGTTTTTGGCAGTGTAAGCTCGCCGAGGGAGGGTTAGGATAATGTATAGGGATCTAGAGATGACCATAGGTAACGGTAGAGGTTAGTAGCAACATTATACAGGTAGTGGGGACGTAGGTAGGGTAGTTGGATTATAACAACGAGGGAGCGCAATAGTATAAGGGGCCACTGGGAAGCGCACGTTTCAGAAGGGAGTAGTTAGATCAGATGATGCTGTGTGTGTGTGTAAAAGTGTATTCAGTAGCGTATTGTGAAAAGTGTGGGTGAGTGTATTGTATTGAATGAAGAAGCCTGGGAGGAAGGAGGGTGCAGGAGGCACCAGGTGTGATTGCACAGGTGTGCAAGTGAACAAGTGTATGGAGCAGTGTATGACTGAGTAATGGTGATTGTGTGTTGTGTTAAGCAAATGGTCCTGGGAGGAAGGAGGGTGCAGGAAGCACCAGGTGTGATGGCACAGGTGTGCAAATACAGGTGAGAATGGTTGTGTGGAATACATGGAGTATGGAATATATGGAGTATGGAATGGATGGTGTGGAGTGAGTAGTGAGGAATACGTGGAGTGGAGTGGTTGGTGCGAAAGGAGTGCATGGGGAAGATGGACCCCCTCACGAGTACCCGGGGAGGGTAGTTTAAGAGTAGGTAGAGGGAGTAGGTAAATTGTGGTTGGATATTGGCATCTGTGGTGCGAGTAGTAGTAAAGAAGCGTGTGATTGGTGCATGAGTAAAATGGAATGGCTGGGCGTGTGGCCTGTTAGTGAGAAAGATTAAATGGGCACTCCGCCACTGTTAGTATGTCGGCCAGGTGAGGCCGCAGGTAGGCTCTGGGAGCCAGTAGAGAAGTTCAATGGGGCCCGAGGATCCGGAGGACGGACCCGGGTAGCCCGACGCCAGATAGGGCGGTAGGGGGTGAGAGCGCCAGAGGGCCTTCCCCAGGTAGGTTAGGGTAAGGAGCAGGTAAGCTCGGAGACAACTGCAGTGGCGGAGGTGTGCAGGTGAGTAGTGTAATAATGTTGCTTCTGGGACACCTCCGTTTAACATGGGAAATCCCTATCTAATGTCATTTACCCCCTTGTCTTTTTCAAAAATCATAAACACCTCTATTTCTCCCACCCTCATCTTTATGAACCTTTTGTCTGTAGTACCTATCCTTAATGTTGTTCATTAGACCACTCAAACACTACAAATATTTGTTTTCTCTTATAGACCTATCATCCTTCTTCTACATATCATCTGGCAGATTAATCTTTGACCCATTCACTTCCATATTGACCCTAAAGACCTCTATTTCTCTCACCCTGTTCTTTACGAACCTTCTAACCTTTTGACATGTTATCCTTATTCATTAGACCACTTAAACACCTGTGATCCTTCTGACCTTATGGACCTTTTAACCTTTTACTCTTAATATCATCTGGTGAATATAACCCACTCAAACATCGACCCTACAAATATTTGTTTATGCGTGGGAAATAATTTAATTCTCCTCCAACTTCCATCACCATACTCAAACCCTTTTAAAATTAATTATTCGCTTTTGAGAAATGACGTTGTTTCACTGACTTGGATAACTTCCCAGAAAGTTTTCATTGTCTTATTTCCTGTTTCCTCGAAATGTTAAAGCTGAGTTCTGTTCCCGAAAATACATTTTGGTCATTATAAAGGTCGTGTTGCCGTGCTGTTTTTATCATTACGAACCGAAGAACATGAGCATCAACATGTCTTATTTCACTCTCTACTCTGATGAAGAATACTCACCAGGACTTTGGTAAGTTTCATTCAGAATTAAACTGGTGATGTGAGCTTTGTATGTGATTAATTTAAATTTATATGACTCATGATATATTTTTTTATTACAGCAATTCAGGTTTTCAAAATGACCTGGTCTTGGCAGAGTTTCAAGTTGTTCCACAAGAGGTTTACAACGAATTGAACACTGGTTGGAGCGACCTGCCTCACAGATTGAATGAATTCGATGTTTCACCGTTCTTAGAAGATGATCACCATCGGAGTTTGTCTCAGGTAATTAATTATTCATTTCTCTGATTGGTACCATTAAACGCGAGCTGTCATTTATTTATTCATTGTCAATACAATGTATCTTTTAGGAGAAATTATTAACGTTTTTTCTTTCTTTTTTGAAAGAATATAACACCATCAACAGATGACCACAACCACAACCACGGCTTTGAGTGGGATGCTTTTGATTTTCCAAAGAGTGGTTATTTCCCGTCAACATGTGGTACCCTAAATTTTCAACTCGACCACTTGAACACAAAGCTCGATTTTTTAGAGGTATGTATCCCAATATCCTCATATCCTTGTGTGTGTGTGTGTGTGTATGTGTATGTGTATGTGTGTATGTGTGTGTGTGTGTGTGTATGTGTGTATGTGTGTGTGTGTGTGTGTATGTGTGTGTGTGTAATATTTTCTCTCCCCTCTTGTCCTCTTGTCTTCAGGAAGAGATTCAAAAACTCAACACATCTGCTGTCTTTGACTTGTGCTGGGAACAAATTGATGACTTGTGCTGGGAAGAAGTTGAATGTATAATACCTCAAGGAAAATGTTTTAGTAATATGAAGCTTTTAATGTTTTCACTATTATTTATATATATTTGTTTTGTTTACAATTATTTAATTATTAATTACAAAAAGAGAATAAAGGAGGGAACGGGGAGGTGCACCCCTGCCAAAGACCCTTCACCCCCCTCATCCCACCCCTCCCCTCCCCTTGTGTGTGTGGGGAAGGTGGGGTGGGATGAGGGGGGTGAAGGGTCAAGGGTGGGGGTGCACGGAGGGTGGGGGGATGATGGGTGTGGTCTGTGTGGGCGGGGTCTGTGTGGGCGGGGTCTGTGTGGGCGGGGTCTGTGTGGGCGTGGTCTGTGTGGGTGTGGCTTATGATTTTTATTTATTTAATTTATTTTTTTATTACCACTAATTAAATTAGCTAATCTGGGTGGGGTGAATAGAAATGTTGTTTAATGAATTATTAGCTTTGTTTTTTGTAATTCTTGCGAGTAAAATGAACCCAAGATTTCTTCTCGATTTATATCATTTAATTTGTAAGTCCAAGGGTTTGTAGCCATTACATCAACAATTATAAATAATTCATTAGTCCATTTTTGTGTATAACCTTTCTCAAAATGGCTTTTCCATTTGTATATCCTTACAATATCACCAACTTTGAACTTGGGCTTTCTCAAATTTATCTCCTTTTCATATTCTAATTTTGTAAATGTTTCTGATGGTTTTGATTTTGTTGATGAATGAACTGTATTATTGTAATTATCTACAATATCCTGAATTAAATACACCCATTTTTGAGAACTGAGTTGTGTGAATTTTTTATATAATTTCTCTTTTAAAGTACGATTAAAACGCTCAATAACAACTGCCTTTCCTTCATTAAAGGTGCTGTATAATTTAATACCCTTCCCCTTAAGAAATTTCATGAATATTTTGTTATAGAACTCTGTTCCCTCATCAGTCCATAACTTCTTTGGTTTCCTTTTATCCCGATCAAATATTCGCTTAAAGGCTAACATTAAAGTATCACCCCTTTTATTTTTTAAAGGGACAACCCAGGCAAATCTACTCCTCAAATCAATAACGGTTAAAGCATACCTGTATCCCCTGTCATTATTCAATTCAATTAAATCAGCGGACCATATGTGGTCGGTGTATTTAGAATAAACCTTCCTTCTTTTAAACTTTGTGATTATAGGTTTGTGTAATTCTTCAGCCAAAAGCTCCTCAGTCTTGATGACATCATTAGAGCCTAATAGTTTTTTGAGGAATAACCAAGACCAAGTTTCAATTTAGCATTTATCAAATTTCTCACAATAAACCTATCAACTTTCTCTCTCAACGTTGGATTTTGTATCAAAGACAAATTATACAACATTTCGCTGTCGGCTTTATGTTTTTCAGTCAACGTAGTGGTATCCCCATAAGCAATATCATGCTTCATACACACTTCATCAACCCTATTTGTAGGTTTAAACCAAGGTTTAGGATTGTTAGCCTCATCTAATCTTTTATCCAAGTTTGTTCCTGGACCACAGAAAGAATACCCTGGAAGGTGTAATTCCCCTGGAATTCCAGTTGTTGTAAATTTACTTCCTGACAGAAACTTTTGTATGTCTCCTCCTCTTTTAGGAGAGATGAATTGGCACTTTTTAGAGCCACACACTTGACATATTCCTTTTTGACAAACTCTATTATTTTTAGCTTTAACATAAGAGATATTTTTAGATTTAGTTTTCTTTTTACATTTGAGACAATAACTCATATTTATTTATCAGAAAAATTCCGACAGAGTATCAAAACCTTTTTGGTTTTCAACATATACATTTCAATCTTGATTTTTAAAACATAAAGAATCCTAAGGAATGCCTTCACTCTCTCCTCCATTTATTTACAAATAAAACTAACTAAAGTCAATTACACCGACATCATCAACCACATAATCTTTTCCTTCTTCTTCTTCTTTATCCCCACTTTCTCATTTAAATCTCCTCCCTGAAACTGAAGACATTGACGTCGTTATTCTTGAAAATAATATTTTCATTAGACTTCTCATTTCTTTATTTTCCTCCTCAGTGCGTTGAGTTTGATTTATTTGCTGTAATACCTTCAATCTTTTATTAATCTCACTGATTTCCATCTTTTTATATTTTTCCTCCCTCTCTCTTTGCTCCCTCTCCTCCTTCTCTCTTTTCTCCCTTTCCTCCTTCTCTCTTTTCTCCCTTTCCTCCCTCTCCTCCTCCTTTTTCTCCCTTTCCTCCTTCTCCTTTTTCTCTCTTTTCTCCCTTTCCTCCCTCTCCTCCTCCTTTTTCTCCCTTTCCTCCTTCTCCTTTTTCTCTCTTTCCTCCTTCTCTTCTTTAACTCCTTCCTCATTTATCTTAGCAATTTTTGATATCAATATTTTCACAGCATTCATTCTTTCTTTATTTTCCTCTTCGGTGAGTTGAGATTTATCTTCTTGCTGTAATACATCCACTCTTTTTTGAATCGCTCTGATTTCCATCTCCCTCTCCCCCCTCTCTCTTTGTTCCCTCTCCTCCTTCTCTCTTTTCTCTCTTTTCTCCTTCTCTTCTTCAACTCCTTCCTCATCCCTTGCTACCCTTGAGTTTAAACCCCAAAGAATATTATACATATACTCATCTGGATTTTGAGATATTCTTGTATCTATAATTATTTTTCTCATAATAGGATACCAATAAGATTTGTTGACGATTTCTAAAAGAGTTTTATATTTCATAACTTTGAGAAGTTCATTTTTATTTAATATTTTAAACAAGTCTCTATTTGTGGGTTTAACAATATCAGTATAAGGCCAGTTTTTTATGACAAAATTCCCATGTATATGCTCCAAATCATAAGGTATGTAATACCGAGCACCCTTTTCTTGTAGGTATCCTTGAATACAAAAATTATAATTCTCTTGTAGTCTTCTTCCTGCCATTTATGTATCAGAAATATATGTGAGATTAATATTATGACAGGTAATACCACCCCATCTTCCCACTACCAAATCGGTTTGTATTCCTCGGCTTTCTATCCTTATCTCATTACCTTCCTTCTTTGTCATGCGAACCATCGCTATACTATCATATATTTTTATTTTCTTAAAATCACGTATTTGTTGTTTACTAATTGTACTTCCACATAAATCCTTATCTTCACCAAGTGGATAATATTCTTCTTTACGAGACTGATTTAAATCATGTAGGTCTTCTATGTTTATTGAAAAAGACCAATTATACCCTAAATCAGGCATATCATACCCCCATTTATTAATTCGCATATTAACTAAATGTCCTTCTTTATAAAATTTAATTGTAAGCAGGTAGTTAAATTCAATGAGGAAAGGTGTATGGTCAGTATAACCAGGTGTTGTGGTTGTAAATTTTACTTGTTTCACAAAACGTGCTGTTTTCTTTAAAGATATATATTGTGATAAATCACTGAATCTAATCAAGTCATTCGCATCTGTAGGGTTTGGATAATTGATTAATTTATAAGTATTCTTCATATTAATATTTTTACTTACACTATATTTTTGTCGTTCAGCCTGTGCCTTTGTATAATAATTTGATAAATCAATATCCTGAGAGGATTTTCCAAAGATAGAACCATCTTTTCCAACATAGGTCATTTATATTAGATAAAAAATGATATCATAAAAATTTTCATTATTGTTGAGTTGAAATAATACATATAAACATAATTGACCACAACATTTAGAATTAATTTCTTGAACTTGAAATGTTTGATAAACACCATTCTGTAAGAATTGTATTACTTCAACAGGTGGTGGCATACCATAACTATCAAAATAATATTTATCCTGACTATTATGAATACAAACCCAATGAGAACCATTCTGTGTGTCTAAATTCATAATAATATTCTTTGTATTCTTATTTATATGTATTAATTCATCTCTCATACAAATAACCACATTATCAATTTTTAGTGTTTTACAATACTTAGCTAGTTCTATATTTGACGTTGTATTCTTTCCAAATTGTTTAAACCATTTATCCATTTATTTATGAGAAAGATACAATCCATTACCCCGTTTAGTTAGTTTAACACCCGCTTGAGCGATAGAGGAAAGCATATCTCCAACCAACAATCTAGCTTTATCAGGTAGACTTTCAAGTTTTTGAGCAAAATCTACAATTACACCACTTCCACTAATTTGTTTCTCCAACTCCTTGTTATGTCTTTCCAATTCTTTTTGAGCTTTTAGTTGTGCCTTCCTTTCGTTAGCAGTTTTTACCGCTGCTGAAATACCACCAGTCAATGCTCCCGCCGCACTTAAACCAGCAAATAAAGGAATTAGAAACGGGAGAAATCCTCCTCTTGACTCGTCTATTGAATATTTCTTTAACATAGGTTTCGTCATTTTAATTTTAAGTGATCCAACATCATTTAGTGTTTTTACTTGTGTGTGTGTGAGTAAAACATCAATTCTTACAGCTCCTTTTCTTTGAATTGTATTAACATTAATAATACAAGGCTTTTGATTTTGAATACAAGATGTTAATTTATTAAGATTGATTTGATTAACATATACCCCAACCATTTATTTATGAGAAAAAACCTATGTGATATTAATCATAACACCATTATCTGTATTAATCTGTAATTCTGTTTCCTCCAAAAGCAAACAATATGCATTAACCTCTTCATTCTCCCCTCTTTCAATGTATAGAGAAGTATCCACTCGATTAGACTTTATAGTTTCCTTTTGAGAACTCAGGTCAATTGCGTAGATTGTATATAAACCTTTAAATGCAACCATATCCAAAATAGGATCATTATTACCATTACTTTCACACACCTTTTGGTAGGACTTGTAGGCTTCCGCATAATCATTTTTTTCCCAATCAATTTCCAATCTATCTCGCGGATAAAATGTGCCATCAAGAGAAACCCGAAGTTGTTTCACCTTAGCATTATCACTCAGGGCATTATTCTTATTAGTACCGTCCTCTCCATCTGGTTTTTTAAAAATGAGCCAGAGGTATCGTGGCTTTCCTTGAAGAACACCCAAATTCCAAGTGTAGGTAGTGTGTTCCAGTTTAACGTGTTGACATCTTCTTTTAAGGTATGATACATTTAGCGGTTTCTTTGAGTTAAGTCTTCTATTTAACATCTCTTCCGTTTTAAGATTAGGAGTATATTCACTGATATACCAACACAAATCATTAATAACAAATTTATTATTTCCTCCAAAAGCATTTTCATCCCCAAAAAGCAATCTATTTACATTATCATTCCTTTGTAGTTGAAATCTAATTTTAAGCCCATACAAAACTTTATCATAATCACAAAATCCAAATATACCTTTCAGAGGTACTGCTACGGTAAAACTATTCTCAGCTTTTGCGTCATCATTATACATTGACTTCCTTTGACTATAACCAGGGTCTGCGTTTGTACCCGTTGACATATCAGGAATAAAACCTTCAACAGCTCCCTTACCCATTCTATCACTAAACGAATATAGTGTAAATTTCATCATTTCAGATGTAGCAGAGACATAATCAACCGCTTCAACCTCTTGTGTTCCAATATACAGGCGGACACTGTCAAACATTTTCCAGAAGAAATCATTTACGAGTGTAGCATTAGTATTATTCGCAGCCTTAGTGAATTTAAATTTACACAGCAAGAAACTATCAGCTATATTCAAGTAAGTTTGTTGATTATTTATTTCAAAACTTTTTGTTCCGTTTGAATTCCAGTCTGTTCCTGTTATAGCATTTACCTTAAAATAGTCTTCCTTTTTAGTGGAGTTTGAAATGATAATCGTATCATCCAAATCATAGATACTATCAATCGCTTCCATACTTGTATTTATATAGCATTAAAATTGTTGAAACCCTGACCCAAGTATTTTAATGATTTTTTGTCGTTCTTGTGAAGATAGTTGAGTTTTACCTTTTTTTATTTCTTTGATTGCTTGTAATTTATGAGACTCCTTTTGAGCATCTTTTATACTCTTTATAGCACCCGCAACGGAGCCCACGGCAGAAGCAGTTGAACCAATTAGGTCTTTATGTTTAAGGATGGTTGAACCAATACCCATTAGAGTATCAATTATCCCATCTCCTTTATTTCGAAATTGATGACCTACACCTCGTTGTCTCTTAGGTTTATAGTATCCTCTACCCACATACCTTGTATAGTCTGGTGAAAGGAACATGCCCTCCCCTGTAATTATTTTATATTTTCCCAACTCGTGTTTTCTCACAATAACCATTATTTATTTATTGAAAAACTTCACGTAGGTGAATTCTGATGGATATAATTTCATCATTAAAGGATATCATACGATTATCTTGGTCGGTTATCCTAAAATTTACTCTGTATATGGTTTTTCCTGACACAGGTAAATAGACAAGATTTTTTGGTTCCATATTAAATTTATAACCAATCGGGGTTGAGTATGCACTGAATGAAAATATTGTATTTGTTCTTATTCCATCGTTATAAGCACCATCAATCAAATCACAATGAATTAATACTGAATTTATACCGGAGGATATTTGGATAACATTATCACTGTAAAACGTCCCGTTATTTTCAATCTTTTTTGAAGAGAAACCCAATAGCTCTCTAAACGAATTTTCAATCGAGATATCAACTTTATAATTATTTTTAAGTTTAATAGTTGATTTTGAAGTGTGTTTTTGAATATCTATTACAATATTTTTTGGTTCATCACCTTTTTCTTTCATAAGGCGAGAGACTTCTGAAGATATTTGAGAAATCTCGTAAGCTCCAGGTGAAACGGTTATAGTTTTATATCCACTTCCTGGATTATAACTAAACTTGTTGTTTTTCTCTGTGATATTAAACAAGGTATTATAAGTTTCCATCGACAATAAAGATGCCTCATATGAGGTAAGGGGGTCAAGTTGTAGTGGGTAAGGGAATGAAGCTGTGTAATCGCTCGTTGTGAAATTAAAACTAAGAATTGTGCTTCTCATCTTATTTAATATCTAATAAAATATCTTTGTATTGACATTTATTAATTATTTTCATATTCATCAACTGATCTAAAATGGCTGAGGATTCATTAAAACAATTGTTGTTTCCAGCCTTCTTACTACCTAACAACAATAATAGCCTATTAACTAATTGTGATGGGTCATTTGGAAGAAAACTAACACCCGAACCAAGCTTACTTAAAGCATCAATAATATGTTTCTCCTTCTCATTCTTCTTACTTTTACCAGCAACAGAAACTCCATAATCAAGTGCATTTAACAACTCAATATATACCCTATCTTCCTCTCTTTCCATATCAAGTGGTTCCTCAAAATATTTTGAACCGCTGAATCCGGGGTTTGTTAGAAGAAACATTAATCTTGGAGTTAATTTAACATTTGGTTGAGTAGAACTCAAGAACATCAATTCATCATTAAATATCAATACCTTTTCTTCCACAAGATGAAACACTGCTGGTTCTTCTGTTGGAATGAGACCTGCTCTGGTTTTTGAACCCGCCGAATATTCATTGTTTTGAAGAGCTTCCACAACATAATTAGGGGGTTGATTTACCTCCTCAAGTTTCCGAAATAATCCCTCGTCATCATATTCTAATTCACCAAGTTCTTGTTTTGTTATCTGACTAAAATCTTTGAGCATTTGAAGTTTTTTCGGAGTAAATTCTACTGTGGGAACTGTAGGTGAGTGTTGAGTTTTCAAAAGTGGTTTAAAGAATTTCTCTTGTTTTCTTTCAAAGGCTTCTTCACCAGTTAGTTTCTGTCTCCGTTTCTTCTTTATCTCTTCCTGTTGTTTAACAACTTTTGAAACTAATTGTTGATGTTCCTTAAACTTTCTTTCTCTTTCTTCAGTATTCATTTTCTGTATTTATTTATTGAAAAATATCATTTAGTATCTCATCTTGTTTCACAACAATATATTTATATTTTCCAATCGTGTGTTTCATATAATTTTCAAATTCTTTTTTACTACATAACGTAGAGCAATTATCTCTCCAAAAATTATTTACATCTATTGAATTTAACTTAAATAAAATAAAAGTATTGGCATTGTTTCTTATTGAGCGTCGAGGGAGTTGAAAATATGATTGACTAAGATATATACAATTACAAGAACAATGTCTCCCTCTTGTATAGTAGCTATCCATTACTGTTTGGTTTCTCTCATTAACACAATCATCAAAGATGACGAGGTTCTTTTTTGATTTATCTAAATCTTGAGGTGAAGGTATATCATCCGTATTATCACTGAGAATACAAGTTATGGGTTTCGATTTTGATTTCTGTGTATCACAAAATAATTGTATTATATCTTCAATATTATAATCATTCAGTTTGTTTTGAAGTTTAAATAAACCGATAATGTCTTCCTTTTTAAGACCTGCATTAAAACCCTGTGAGAGTAGTTGATACTCGGGTTGAAAACTTGACTTTGTAAAAATTATTAAATTATCATAATCTAAAAAATTAGGACCAAGGAGCATCTTTAAAAGTAAACAGGTTTTCCCACATCCGCTTGAACCAACTATTAGACATCTCAATGAATTTGGAATGTTTTTATGGTTATTAAATTTTATCTTATTTTCCCAAACGGGTAAAAAATCATTCATTTATATATTTGGAAAACAAGTCATCCAACTTTTTTTGAGCTATTTTAGAAACTCTATATTTTATCCTGAGTTCTGGTTTAATTTCAAAATAATTCATTATTTTATTTATGTAGTATCTTGTATTAACATTTCCATTAAAATTATTTTGAATAATAAATATCATTAAACCCTTATACATTTCCTCAATACAAAGAGTCTCTTTCCTTGTAAGAAATGGTGTATTATCACCATAATGCTTAACATTCATCTCTCTTATTAATCTTGTAAAGTAATTCATTTTTGGTTCTAATTTAAAAGAGTTATATGTTTTTTTATATTTCTTATTATCATTAATTAGAATATAATCACAGAATAAACATTGTTTATATGAATCCTCATCATTAAGCCCCACTCTATCACAAGCCGGACAATTCTCTAATTTATCATATGGAGAGTCTGGAAATTCTAAATATCCTTCAGAACTTATCATATTTATGTGGTAAATTTTTACTTAAACTAAACGCAAGTTTATTCATTAATAAATACAATGTTTCAAAGCACAAAAGACAAATTTCAATCAATCTCTACTTCGGTGGAAGATATAGAAAAATATGTCAAAGATGTTAAATTGAACAAAGATAAATATGGAAATTTTTGGGTAAAACCAGTTATGGAAAATAACATGAGCCCCTCTATTTCATTTAAAGGAAGAGCTCTAACTATACCTGGAAAGACATCCATTAAAGTAAATCTAACAAAAGTTTCTCCTCTACTCCTGGCAATTTATTCAAAGCTTGAAAAAGTGATTGACCACGATACTTTGAAAAAGAATGATAAGACCATTAATAATTCTAGAGGAGACATTTGTATTTTCTTTAATAATCCAAAGTGTGTAGATCTAAGTAAAATGAATGATGTTAATATTTCTGGTGAAATGTCATTTCGTTCTATGATAGTTAGAGATTATTTAAAGATAACTTTTGATATAAAAATTGTAGAGATTGAATCTGTTAATGAAAGAAAGTATATAGATATTGATGGGAATATTTTTCTTGCTAATTAAATATGAGTCAATACAGCAGTGAAGATTTTACTATTTCATTGAACTCGGACGATAGTGATGATAGTATTTCATTGAACTTGGACGATGGTGATGATAGTATTTCATTGAACACAGATGATAGTTATGATACTAATAGTTTGTGCTCAAATGATAGTTATGAGAGTAGCTTTATTGATGACTCTGAGTATGATTCTGAGTATTCATGTGATAGTTATGACTTAGATGATTCTGAGTGAAAAAGTGTTTTAGTTTAAGCACAGTGATATATATAAAACGGAGCTGTAAAGCTCAAAAGTGTTTTATTTTAAGCACAGTGATATATATAAAACACCACGTTTTCTCACGCTATAAATATGGTTTATTGTGATACTTGCGAGAAGGAAGTAAAATATTATAAACAACATATTCTCACCGCAAAACATACATACAACATTTTAAACAAACTTTCCCCTCTTCCACCTGAAACAAAACACTGTTCTACATGTAATAAAAATATCCTCAAGAAAGGCTTCAAAATACATCTTAAAACAAATCTACATTTATCAAATTTTATCACAACTAAAAACTCTGATGGAGCATTCAAAGGACATATTAAAATAAGAGTCTTTAACTTCAAACCTCCTGAACCAGAGTCTATAGTTGATGCTGTAGAAATAGTTAAACCTGCTGTTCAAACGTTGATTGAAAAAACACTAAAGGAAATGAAACCACTTAAATTTTATATGGGAGTAAAATTAGAAATGACAAAGGATGAAGGAGTTATAGATGCACCATACATGAGAACTGAGCCACACTTTATATCTTCATATCAAGATTTTAAAACATCAGGAGTCTATGATGAACTTATTAAACAAGAGCAAGATGTGGATAATTCAATCGTAGGAAGTGGATTCAATATAGGAAAAATTATTTACATAGACATTCATATTCTTAAATCAGATCCTCTAAAAGCTTCTTCTTACATTGATTTACCCAGTGTTATCAAAAATAGAAAAGCAGTTATCAATATCAAAAATAAAGACAATAAATGTTTTCTCTGGTCTATTTTAGCACACTTACATCCTCCACATTTTCATGATGAAAGAGTATCTCATTATAAAAAATATGAGAATACATTAAATACGAAAGATCTAAAGTTTCCGATGACTTTAAATGATATTCCTAAATTTGAAAAGATGAATAATTTATCAGTTAATGTTTATGGTCTAACAGAAACAAACAACATTCAGGTTTTAAAGCTTTCTGACAATTGTAAACAAACTCATATTAATCTTCTATATTTTAATTCAGACGAAAATTCACATTATACATACATCAAAGATATTGCTAAATTAATAAAACCACAAGTCTGTAAGAGAACAAATAAAATATATATTTGTTTGCGTTGTCTTAACTTCTTCAATTCACAAGAAAGATTAGATAAACATTCAAATTATTGTGGCGAACATAAATCAACGGTAATCAATATGCCTAAAGAAGGCTCAAAGATCACATTCAAAGATGAAAATAAAAAGATCAAACATCCATTTGTTATATATGCTGATTTTGAAAGTATTTTAGAAAAAATTGATACTGCTTCTCAAGATCCAAAAGAATCATACACAAATAAATATCAAAAACATACTCCTTGTGGTTTTTGTTATTATATCAAATCATCCGTTGGTGATAAATATAACAAGTTAGAGATGTATAGAGGCTCAAATACCCCAGAGGAGTTTGTGAAACGACTAGAAAAAGACTGTGTTCGATTAACCAAGATAATGAGAGAAACCAATAAACCAATGTCCTTAACAAGTAAAGAAAAAAGGGAATTTATAAAAAACAATGTCTGTCATATTTGTGAGGAGAAAATTGGTAAAGGTCTAAAGGTTAGAGACCATTGTCATCTCACTGGTAAATATAGAGGTCCGGCTCATCAAAGTTGTAATATTAATTATCAACTCCCCTCTTTCATTCCTGTCTTTCTTCATAACAACGCTCATTATGATACACATCTATTTATCAAGGAACTCTCAAAGACTTCTGGAAGTATCTCAGCAATTCCAAACACGGATCAGAAATACATTTCATTCACAAAAACAATTCACACATCTCCTATTACTCATATCAGATTTCTTGATACATTTAAATTCATGGCAAGTCCATTGGTTAACTTGGTTCAAAATCTAAAAGAGTTTCCATGTCTTTCAGAGTATTTTTTAGATAAAGATTTTCTAACACAAAAGGGAATTTACCCCTATGACTATATGGACTCATTTGAGAGATTCAATGAAACACAACTTCCTTCAAAAGAAAATTTCTATAACAAATTAAATAATAGTCATATATCTGATAAAGATTATGTACACGCACAAAATGTTTGGGAAAAATATAACATCAAGAATCTTGGCGAGTATCACGATTTGTATCTCAAAACTGATGTGCTTTTATTGGCCGATGTATTTGAAGCCTTTAGATCTGTTTGTCGCACTGGATATGGATTGGATCCTGCTCACTACTACACAGCACCTGGATTGGCCTGGAGTGCGATGTTGAAAATGACAAAACAAGATTTGGATTTGATAACCGATGTTGATATGCTTTTGATGATTGAAAAGGCAAAAAGAGGTGGAATTTCACAAGTCTGCTCGAGTAGATACGCAAAAGCAAATAACAAATATCTTCCAAATTATGATCCAACGAAAGAGAGTTCTTACTTGATGTACTATGACGCGAACAACCTGTATGGCTGGGCAATGTCTCAGGCTCTTCCTTATGGAAAACTTAGATGGGTAAAGGAAAAAGACTACAAAAACGTTTTACAAGATGTATGTATCTCTACACAAAAAGAATTGGATGAAGAAAAAGTTGGTTATTATTTTGAAATTGATTTAAAATATCCAGAGGAACTCCATAACCTACACAAAGATCTCCCATTTGCTTGTGAGAAAGAAAGTCCAAAGAAAGAATGGTTGAGTGATTATCAACGATCGTTTGATATAGGTGAATCAACAGAAAAATTACTTACTACATTATATAACAAGAAAAATTATGTTCTACACCAAAGAAATTTGCGACAATATTTATCAAAAGGTCTAAGAGTAGAGAAGATCCATAGGGTTCTAAAGTTCAATCAAAGTCATTGGTTAAAGGGGTACATTGATTTTAATACACAAAGAAGAACAGAGTCAAAAACAGATTTTGAGAAAGACTTTTATAAATTGATGAATAATGCGGTCTTTGGTAAGACTATGGAGAATGTGAGGAAAAGACAAAATATCAGACTATCAACATCTTGGGAACAAGCATCAAAATTAATTAATAGACCGAGTTTTACTCGAGCTGAGGTCTTTACTGAGAACTTTTGTGCGATCCATTTGATTAAAGAGAGTATTGAAATGAACAAACCTATTTATATTGGAACAACAATTCTTGATTTATCAAAGTCATTAATGTATGATTACTTTTATAATAACTTGAGGAAGAAATATCAAAATGATGTTAATCTACTTTATATGGATACAGATAGTTTTATTTTGAAAATTAATACCAACGATGTTTATTCAGACATGAAAAGAGACATTAATATCTATGACACGAGTAATTACAGTCCAGAGAGTGAGTTGTTCTCTTCTAAAAATAAAAAGGTGATTGGAAAGTTCAAGGATGAATTAGGAGGAAATGTTATGAGTGAATTTGTGGGATTGAGGTCAAAGGCTTATGCTTATAAATACATTGTGAATAACGTTGAAAAGACTGATAAGAAGTTAAAAGGTGTAAAGAAAAATGTTATTAAAGAAACAATAAACTTTAAGGATTATTATAACTGTTTAACAACAAAGAAAGAAGAGTTTAGAAAGATTAATGGAATAAGAAGTTATAAACATCAATTATATTCAGAAGAGATAAATAAGAAAGCATTGGGGGCTTTTGATGATAAGAGGTTTATTTTAGAAAATGGAATTGATAGTCTCCCTTATGGTTATATAAGTATATAAGTGATAAGATATATATATAAGTGATAAGATATATATAAGTGATAAGATATACATAAGTGATAAGATATATATAAGTGATAAGATATATATAAGTGATAAGTTAAAAAAGGGGGGGGGGTTGGGGATTTTAACGGGCTACCGCCGCCTTTTCTACTATTATATAAATGATAGAACCAAGTATCAACCAGACTAAAGAGTGGAGGTGTAATCAACCTTGGTATATAAATGGAAAACATAATGAATGTGAAAAATATCAAATAGGTATAATTGAAAAGGCAACTGGTAAAAAAGTTCACAAAACAAATAAGAGAATTAATTTAAATACCGGTGAATTGGGTAAAAAAGATGGAAATATTTTTGAGTGGACGGAAAACTTTGATGGTTGTCAGGAAAATATATACTTTAATTTAAAAATGGTATGTGGCACTGGAGGCGCTCAAATAAGAACATTGAGGGAGGTTTACCATTTTATCTTAGCTCAGTTAAAATATCTTAATAAAGAACCAAACTCAAACATATTTTTTGTTAATGTATTAGACGGTGAGGAGAGTTGTAGGAGAATTAAATTATTTCCCACACATAAACAAATATTTGTAGGGTCGATGTTTGAGTGGGTTATATTCACCAGATGATATTAAGAGTAAAAGGTTAAAAGGTCCATAAGGTCAGAAGGATCACAGGTGTTTAAGTGGTCTAATGAATAAGGATAACATGTCAAAAGGTTAGAAGGTTCGTAAAGAACAGGGTGAGAGAAATAGAGGTCTTTAGGGTCAATATGGAAGTGAATGGGTCAAAGATTAATCTGCCAGATGATATGTAGAAGAAGGATGATAGGTCTATAAGAGAAAACAAATATTTGTAGTGTTTGAGTGGTCTAATGAACAACATTAAGGATAGGTACTACAGACAAAAGGTTCATAAAGATGAGGGTGGGAGAAATAGAGGTGTTTATGATTTTTGAAAAAGACAAGGGGGTAAATGACATTAGATAGGGATTTCCCATGTTAAACGGAGGTGTCCCAGAAGCAACATTATTACACTACTCAGGTGAGCGGACCTGCTGGGAGCGCCACACGACCCAGCCCGGAAATTGTGCGAGGGCACAGGGAGTAGAATCGGGGGAGTGAGACCCCAAATTGGTGAGCACCACAGTTTGGTCAATGGGAGTTCGGTTCTTAGAACCACGTAGTGTAAGATGGCCAATGGTTTGGCAGGGAAAGACCCCGCGTAGAGTAAGTGTGACTTAAGTCATTTAGGAGGTCGTTAGGATTGGAATCTCTTCGCACCATCTACATCCACTCACCAAGGTGACAGGACTCCACACCACCGTTTTTTGCAAATGTCTGGTATGTAAGACGCATCATGACGTGGGTGTGATATTGTGCTTGTTATGTTCCATCTCTTCCTCCTTAGGAGGGATTGGTGATAAATTGATTGATGGCAAATTTGGTTTGAGGGATTGTTGATGAATTTGGAATTAGGGGAGATATGGGGAAGACAAGACGTAGCGATGAATTTGTAAATTGTGTAAATATGGGGTAAGGGCAAGGGTAGATTAGGTGACAAGGGGGGACGGGGGACGGGGGGACGTATGGTAGGGACGAGCTTTCTCCGCTCGCTCTCCTGGGCACCTCACCTCTGCATTACCTTGTGTTGATGTGTATCCTTGCACCCCGCTAACCCTGCTTTGTTTTCCTTCCCCACTCATGGACCGTGGTCTTTGTGTGCTGAGGGGAAAGTGTGCAGGTGCCCGCAGTTGTGTGCCCGCACCCTTGCTGCTGCCTGCCTGGACCGGTACCACACTTATGGACCACTCGTTGTTGTGGCCGAGCACCACCATATGGACCACAGATCTGTGGCCGAGCACCACACTCATGGACCCCACATTTTGGGGCCTGGCACCTCTGCTGGGGACCGGCCATTGTGGCCAGGAGATCTTGCTTGTGGACCACGGTCACGGTGGCGCCTAAGCCATGCAGGTGCACCACCTTAGTTGGCCCCTGCTGGCCATAATTAAAGAAATGGACGCGTTTTGTGCCTTCTTTTTAGATTTCAAATAGGCCGCAAGCAAAGAAGTCATCCAGAACCATCAGCCCAGAAGAAGAAGACGTCATCCTTTAATAATAATTGAAATGTGCTGACTGTGCACTGGATGGTGCTGACTGTGCGTTTTGGTGCTTTGGTGCTTATTGGTGCTTGTGGTATCGGTGCAGTGCAGTGTATGCCTTTCCTCTTATCAAAACATCTTCTTTTGTTTCCCAAAAGCCAGGTCCTGGGTTCGCGTTTGTAAATACCAAGTCGTGTCTTTGTAAATAATGCTCCCCACCGTCAATGTGTAGTTTTGAAGACAATTCCGTGATTCGGTTATCCTGTGGGCATGAATCTGTTAGATAGAATGCAACGCAGCAGGCAGGACATACTTAGTTGTTTTAAAAATGTTGCACTCAGGGTGAAGTTAATAGTAGAGGGTTAACACACCTGAGTGTCACACTAAGTTAAAGTTATTTCGGGCCAGGACGGCCCCGGAGGTAATGAGGGTGCAGTGTTGTGGTTTTTAGAACCCTCCACTTGGTAAATTTTTGTAAATGTTCCCTTATAAATAATCCCCTGTAAATATTCCCATTTTTGGTGTAAAGGTCAAAGGTCGCACCCTAGTTAGGCCACGAGCAACACGTAGCACCCCATAGTCTTCTTCTTTAGTTATTTCATTAGTATGTGTTTCAGGTAAGGATCTGTTTCCAATAGTTGAATCTGCGTTGTATTAATCAAATAACCTAGGCCCCTTCTCAAATTCCCATTCCATTCATATTGCGGCGTAATCTGCCCTCCAAATCATATTGCGCTACTCTACCAGCCGCCTTTGCCAGCAGCGTTCGCTGCCTTTGAGCTGAAGCTCGCCCCAAGCCGCCATAAGCCACGTGGCAGAGTGGGAGGCAAAGGGAGGAACGGCCAGGAACATAGGCGTGGCCCCATCAACGCGTCACGAGGGGAGGTACCAATGAACCCTCACGACCAATCCGGGCCGAGGCGTGTTCACCGGTAGGCGGAGCAAAGCGGACGTGGCTTGATATGCGAGGCTTGTAATAAAAGCGCCGCCGCGAACTACTTCAAGGCAGATGCGGGGCAGATGATCGGCAAACTGGAGAGAACAGCGTAGAGGCGGCGAATGATAAGAACATTGCACGGAGGATCGCTTGGGACGATTGTGTGATACGAACTGCCGTGTGGTTTTGAGAGCGTTCGGCACGCTGTACGTACGCAGATTCCAGCCCCTCGCATATGTAAGGTCCGGTCGCGCACCAACGAGACGCGAAGCTGCCTGCCGTTCTTCGCCCGCGGACCCGGAGCCTGGACCATCCCATCGCCTGGAACCATCTGCCTGGACCTTCCTCCCCTACCAGCTACCATTCCGTGTGAGTCTGTCTGTTTGTCCTGGGGTCGTGATAAGTTAAGACTGTTTAAATAAGTTTGCCCTATGTCCTTTTATTTCCTCCTTCTTGTATATTCCCTTCTTTCGTTTCCTCTTCATTAGTGTACATAATAAATTATATTTGTTCTTTCCTTACCTTTTGATTTCTTCTCATCTGATCGCTTTCGTCCTGTCCCCAATTGAATATCGGTGGCACGATATAGGAACTGCTCAGAATCGGGTTAGTCTTTCTGCTAACGGCTCGAGCTGTGGATTGCTAAACCGCTCGGCAAAATTCCATCTTATCCGTGGCTCAGGCAGAAGTAGCGCCCTGCTTTGCGGCGAGGTTGGCGAAGGTATCTGGGACCCCATTGACCAGTCACCCTGGTCAACCTCAACGCCGCAAAGGAGCGCGATACCTTCTAGGACTCGGACAGCCAGTGTAATAGACGAGGGGATTTAAACCCCCCTCGGTAAGGGGAGCGCCGTAATCTGAGATCCGCAACAATATATATAGCCACTTACTTTTTCCACATGCGAAATTTGCATTCATGTTTATTTAAATTATACAATGGACTACAAAATGTAAATGTTTCATGATATTTGTTATATTATATCACCTTTATCTATCAATATTGTTGAAATGAAGATCAAATAGCTGTATGTTGAAATATGTTGAAAAAGTCAAAACTTTAAATGAGGTGTACTTACTTTTTCACGTGACTGTAACTAAAAAGGATCATTCCTTTTATCAATATTAGGAACATTGAACGATAAACCTTACCTGGTTCCACTTGATGTGGAAAAGGTGTCCCTGATCCATCCTTGTATTTGTTATCGCCAATTTTAGAGGATGGTCTAGGTTCCAGTGTTAACAGGAACTGATCAAAGGCAGGGAGATTTCCCGGAAGCAGGTCATATCCAATAGCACCATCGAACACATGCGCGTAGTTTGGGTCGCTCATAGCATTGAACCAAGAGAAACTGGCGATCCAAGTTTTATTGGTCATATTATTGGCTGAAAACAACTCTGCAAGAGGGATGAAGTCTTTTCCTCGCAAAATGCCAAGGTTCACCAATGATTTGGCATTTAATATAACAGCAGCTGGAAAATAATTATGGAATATATTTGAAGTTGTGTACATAAACACCACATTCAATAATTGTCAGCATGCATGACACTACACTCATGTGCTCAGACACGCACTGCCATAATAAGTACAGACTAAAGCATGATCTTCACTTTGTTTAACACATCTTGATCTTTTGCAGGCCTGTGTTGCCCCATCCCTTCAGCATTGTATCTTGTATGTCTTACCTCTGATGGTCAGCAGTGCAGCTACACCTGCAACCACCTAGTGCATACAAAAGAAGATGAGGAAGAAGAATATTGTTGCGGATATGAGGATTGTGTCTTTTTTATTGTGTTGTATTGTATAGTAAATTGTTGTGAAATATTGCTTTATTCTGGACCCTCCTTACTCCAGTTATGTATAAAGGTCAAAGGGCGTCCCATAATTAGGTCATAAACAATCATGTCAGCCAATCATAGATTTCCCCCTGGTTGATAGTTATATCTTTATTATGTGTATTAGGGTAAGGCCTTGTCTTCCATTAAGATGACACTCCATTGCACCAAGTGAAATAGAGTAGATTCCCTTCATTCCCCATTCCCACTCCCAAAAACTTTCATTGCTAAGCCTCGATTGCCAATTACATCCCCTCCAAGCCTCCATTGCCAACTGCACGGGGCACAGGTTTGTCACAGCGGTGGGTTGCTGATTTCACCCCAATAGCCGCCATTAAGCATGTGCTCAGCTCGGGGTCAGAGGGCCTGTGCCCACCAATCAGGGCCAAGGCGAGCTGACCGATGGGCGTGTCCTAAAGGCCGGCGGCTTGATCGCCGGAGGCGCTATAAAAGCGCGCGCGCAAGGTACTGCCGAAGGATATCCAGGGAAGCACAAAGCCTGCTATTCGTCGCCTTGCTCGCCAAAGTTGGACCAAAAAGAGGAGTTAACAGCAAGAAGCCTGGAGAAAGCACGCGACGTCCACGCAGCAACACAGCAGCTTCAACAACAGCAGCTTCAGTAACCGCAGCTTGGGGCCTGGACGGCAGTTTTGAGCGGGGCCGCGAAGGAACGGCAGCTGCCAAACGCGCCGATCGTGCTGCAGCATCCTTGGACCTTCCTTTCCCTCCAGCCATCCACCTCCTGCCTTTCCATCCTTCTTGTGTACGTGAGTTTGTTTTGTTTGTTCTGTCCTTGGGTTAATTAAGACTGTAAGTAAGCTAGGAATTTGCACTGTGTCTCTGATTCTTCTGTAAATTATTTTCTTATCTTTCCTTCTTCCTTGGTTACTTTGAGCGTGTAAATAGTAAGAATAAATTTAGTAGTATTTCCAACCTTTTCGTCTTCTTCTTCTTCTTCACATCCATGTCGCTTTTGTCTTTTCCATATTGAATATCTGTGGCGCGATCCGGCCAACGTTCGGGAATCGGGTTAG
Organism: Myxine glutinosa; assembly: GCF_964187855.1. Lineage (NCBI taxonomy): Eukaryota > Metazoa > Chordata > Myxini > Myxiniformes > Myxinidae > Myxine > Myxine glutinosa. The sequence continues at coordinate 190,288,654 of NC_136263.1, read as the reverse complement.
TCGGGGTAACTGTTAGGGCCACGGGGCCTCCGCTCGGCAAAACCAACATCTTATCCGCGGTCCGTAACAATATAAAAAGAAGAGGCATTGGATATCAAAGCATTGCCTTGAAATATGGATCAATTTACCGAGGTTCTGAAGGTTTTCGGAGTTGTACTGCTGTGGTAACATTTCCTGGAAAGCGATACATATGTCCTGTCGTTCTGCCTCAGAAAGGAATTGTGCCATAAAGTTTCTGCTGTATGCATCGTCCACCGCCAGTGTGCCAATGTACAACCACCTGTAGTGGTGCACCAAGCGTATCATGGCAGTGGCTTGATAATCATCACTTGGAAAGGTTCTCATGAACAATGGAAAAGACTTCTTGTCACTAAAACATCCACATGAAGAACCGTAGCTCACCTGAAATTGAAGGAAATGCTTTGTAATGCACACATTTAAATAATTGTAACAGTACCTTCCCTTATCACAAAATACTGTCAGTGACATACCAACATTCTTTCGTCATAAAATACAGGGTGGCCCATTTATATATTCCTGGTTTTGAACCCTGTAATTCTGTTGCGATTTTTGGTAAATTTTTTAGTGAATTCAGAAGTGTACAAAATTAGTTCTCCAAAAGCTACTTAAATCCACTCTTTCAGATCTTTAATGTTCACTGGTTGAGTTGCATAAACCTTGCTTTTAAGAAAGCCCCACAAGAAGAAATCTCACATGGTGAAGTCTGGTGAACGAGGGGCTGGGGCATCTTGCTGTTTATATTCCATAACATATCATTAATTTTGTAAACTTCTGAATTCTGTTGAAGAACAATTTGTGTCCATAAACAAAGCCATGAACATTTATAAATATTTTAATAACACTGGGAAAATACTCATTCAGTTACAACAGCAATACATTATATATATCAAACTCACACAGCACAGGACCCGGGTCGAAACGAGCATTCTTCCTCGATTGAGCGAACTTACACTACCGGTCAAAAGTTTTAGAACACCTCAAATTTTCCAGTTTTTATTGAAATTTAAGCAATTAAAGTCCAGTGAATAACCTGAAATGGTACAAAGGTAAGCAGTAAACTGCTCGAGGTTAAAAAAAGTTTAGGTTAGCAAAAACGGGAAAATAATGTAAATTGCACAGTTATATTGTAAAAAAAAAGGCCTTATTCAGGGAACAAGTAATGGGTTAACAACTTACAGCTGTTCTGCAGCAATGTAAGTAAATTAAGAACTGAAAGTTGATGCAAAAAATTCCTACAGGTGTCGCAACCTCTGCTGATTATTTTATTACAAACCCCCTGTCTGTATAAAAGCAGTATTGGAACAGACTGTTATTACACCCTCTGAAGCATTATTTGGACAATATTGCACTGCAGGAAGTAGTATATTGCTATCATAATGGTCAGAAAAAGGCAATTAACAAAGGAAGACAGACAGACCATTATAACCCTTAAAAGTGTAGGTCTTTCCTTTGGAGAAATTGCAAAGAAAGCCAAGGTCTCAGTGAGTACAGTTTCCTACACCATCAAAAGGCACTTTGAAACTGGAGGAAACTCTGACAGGAAGAGGTCTGGCAGAACCAAAGCCACAACAGAATCAGAAGACAAGTTTCTGAGAGTCAACAGCTTGCGTGATAGGCGGCTCACAGGACAACAGCTTCAAGCACAGCTTAACACTGGTCGAAGTAAGCAAGTCTCAGTTTCTACTGTGAAGAGAAGACTTCGAGCTGCAGGTTTGACAGGTCGAGTGGCAGTAAGAAAGCCATTGCTAAGATGGCAAAATAAGAAAAAGAGGCTTGCCTGGGCCATGAAGCACCGCATGTGGACTACTGAAGACTGAAAGAAGGTCTTATGGACCGATGAATCAAAATTTGAAATCTTTGGGTCATCACGCAGGGTTTTTGTATGCCGTCGAGTAGACAAAAGGATGGTTCCTCAGTGTGTGACACCAACTGTCAAACATGGAGGAGGAAGCGTGATGGTCTGGGGCTCTTTTGCTGGATCCAGAGTCGGCGACTTGCACAGAGTGACTGGCACCCTGAACCAAAAGGGCTACCACAGCATTTTGCAGCGCCATGCAATACCCTCTGGTATACGCCTAGTTGGTCAGGGGTTCATCCTACAGCAAGATAATGACCCTAAACACACCTTCAGGGTATGTCAAAACTACCTTCGAGGAAAAGAACAAGACGGTTGGCTTCAAATCATGGAATGGCCAGCACAGTCTCCAGACTTAAATCCCATTGAGGTGGTTTGGGATGAACTGGACAGAAGGGTGAAAGCAAAGCAACCGACAAGTGCAACACATTTGTGGGAACTCCTGCAAAAGTGTTGGGAAGAACTTCCCGAGCAATATTTGATTTCAATTGTAGAACGAATGCCACGAAAGAATGCCACGAATGTAGAAAGAACCAGCCCTGGTGTTGGGCTAGCGGCTAGGGTGCGGTTTAGGATCCAAGGATCCTGGGTTTGAATCCCGGTCGATTGCTGAATTAACGCCAGGGGGGTTGACTCAGCCTGTCATCCTTCCGAGGTCGGCTAATTGAGTACCAGTTCACTGGTAATTCCCTGTTTGTCGTTAAAGGCGGCAAAAAGGGTTGGCGTCAGGAAGGGCATCCGGCGGTAAAACATTGCTTCAAAAAGGGGACCGAAAAACAACAACAACCACGGTTCCCGAAAAAGGCCAACCCCCGCTTTGCGGGGAAAAATGGCCTCTAAAGGTGGTTATAAAGAATGCCACGAGTGTGTTCGGCGGTTACATCTGTAAAAGGTGGCTACTTTGCTGAGTCAAAAATGTAAATTAAATTTTGTGAAACAAAATGATTCTATGATTTCTTTTTGTTATCTCCAATTGTTTATTTGTTCTATGCTTAATTTCAGAGTACATTGAGACATTAAACGACGTAAATTTCAAAAAAAACTGGAAAAATTGAGGTGTTCTAAAACTTTTGACTGGTAGTGTAGCTCAATTTATATTCATTCAGAACAATAGGAGAATATTTGAATGGGTCTTCATAGTAGGAGGGGGTAGGCGGGAGGAGATCGGGGGCGAGGGATTCCAATAAGGGATTAGGGAGGGGTAGATCTGGGGGACTGGGATCACCGATTCGGAAGCAGGAAGTGGGGAGGGATTGATCGGGGGCCGAGAAACCTTGATAGCCATTATCTTCTCAGTGGGTAACTTGATGAGAGAAGAAGTTTTGTCTTTGTTTCACAGATCTTATCCCCAACTTAGTATTTACACAAGACTGCACATGAAAGATATGTACAGTCACGTGAAAAAGTAAGTACACCCCATGTAAAGTTTTGACTTTTCAACATATTTCAACATACAGCTATTTGATCTTCATTTCAATAATATTGACAGATAAAGGTGATATAATATAACAAATATCATGAAACATTTACATTTTGTAGACCAATGTATAATTTAAATAAACATAAATGCAAATTTCGCATGTGGAAAAAGTAAGTACCCCCTTGGCTCTAACAGGTGGTATTGCCCCCTTTGGCAGAAACAACCTCAAGTAGGCGTTTCTTATAACTGTCTACCAGTTAGTCAGGTTCACTATGTTAACAAATATAATTTCGTTCAAAATTTTGGTAGATTAGCAAAACTATACATTTTTGGAATATTCAGAACATGAGGAATCCAAAAATTAATGTTTACATTTGCGTAGACACCTTTGCGAAAATGACACTCAGGACAGTGATGAAGATAGTCAGGTTCACTATGTTAACAAATATAATTTCTTTCAAAATTTTGGGATTGGCAAACCTGTACATTTTTGGAATCTTCAGAGCATGGAGAATCTGAAAATCAATGTTGACATTTGCACAGACACCTGCATGGCCGCCATTTTGGATTTTGAAAATGGCCGCCATAAAATACATATTTTGCGCGATCTCGGCTTCTAGTCAACCTAGAGACTTAATTAAATATGCTAATCCTATGTTTTCTGGGTCAAGGAATCCAATAAAGGCCTCAAAATAGTGCTCAGGATTATAGAAAAGCAACAAACAAAGGTAATTGAAAACCATTGTCTTTATATTTGTGATATAACTGTATTACATAATACATGATATTGCAAGTCCTTTGAAGTTATAGGTTGTTATAGGAAGTTATAGGTAGTATCAGATTGAACTATAAGTCCTATACACAGGATCTACGAGGTCTATACCGTTCAGGAATATGCTTTTACAGATCTTCATCACTGTCCTGAGTGTCATTTTCGCAAAGGTGTCTACGCAAATGTAAACATTAATTTTTGGATTCCTCATGCTCTGAATATTCCAAAAATGTATAGTTTTGCTAATCTACCAAAATTTTGAACGAAACACCATAGTGAACCTGACTAAGTCTCTGACATCGACTGGCAGAAATTTTTGCCCACTCCTCCATGCAGAATTCTTTCAGCTGTGCGATGTTTGAGGGGTTTCTTGCATGCACAGCTCGTTTCAAATCCCCCCGCAACATCTCGATGGGATTTAGATCCGGGCTTTGACTTGGCCATTTCTTTCTTTTCAGCCATTCCTTGGTGGATTTACTGGTATGTTTAGAGTCATTGTCATGTTGCAAGGTCCACCGTCGGTTGAGCTTCAACTCTCCGACAGATGGCCTCACATTATCCTCAAGTACCCTCTGGTACAATGAAGAATTCATAGTGGATTCTATGATGGTGAGCTTCCCAGGCCCTGATGCAGCAAAGCTGCCCCAAACCATAATATTTCCACCACCATGCTTTACAGTTGGTATCAGGTTCTTGTGGTCAAATCCTGTCTTTGGTTTTCGCCAAACATGTCTTCTGGTACTGTGACCAAATAGCTCTACCTTTGACTCATCTGTCCAGAGCACATTGTTCCAGAAGTGCTGGTCTTTGCCGAGGTGTTCATTGGCAAACTTTAGTCTTGCCCTGATGTTCTTTCTGGACAGCAAAGGTTTCCTCCTGGCACACCTCCCATGTAGATCAAATTTGTGCAGCCTCTTTCTAATGGTAGACTCGTGCACTTTGACACCAACAGTGGCAAGAGCTAGCTGTAGGTCCCGTGATGACATTCTGGGGGTTCTTAGAGACTTCTTTCAGCATCTTGCGGTCTGCTCTCGGGCTGAACTTGCTGGGGTGTCCTGGCCTGAACAAGTTGGCAGTTGTTTGGAATCTTCTCCACTTGTAGATGATCTTCCGGACAGTCGAATGATTGATTTCAAATTGTTTGGAGATCTTTTTAAATCCCTTCCCAGACTCGTAGGCATCTATAACCTTCTTTCTGAAGGCCTCAGAGAGCTCTTTTGATCTAGGCATGGTGACGCCGCACACTTCAAAAACAAAGAGCAAACCAAACTAAATGTCTGAGGTTTAAATAAGACAGGTTCCTCCAAGATCCTCTCCAACGATGTTCTCATCATTTGCACCTGAGCTGGTGCACCTGATTCTAATTTTAGGTTTTTGAAGTACGGTAGTGATAAATGTCAGGGTGTACTTACTTATTCCACATGCGAAATTTGCATTTATGTTTATTTAAATTATACAATGGACTACAAAATGTAAATGTTTCATGATATTTGTTATATTATATCACCTTTATCTGTCAATATTGTTGAAATGAAGATCAAATAGCTGTATGTTGAAATATGTTGAAAAAGTCAAAACTTTACATGGGGTGTACTTACTTTTTCACGTGACTGTATATCTTTCCATCACAAGGCAACTCTTGAGTCAACCAGAGTCTGAATTATATTCTGAAATTACTATAGTTTAGTGGGAAGAAAGGGGTATCGTGCACCCCCCCCCGGAAATCAACTTCTAATCGACGTCTCTAGATCAGAAAAAATGCGTAGAAAACGATGAGCTATGTTAACAAATTGTAAAAATGTCGCACGTATCATTTTTATGCAAATTAGGCCGCCATTACCTATATCTCAGCCATTACTGCAGATAACTGAACAAATAAGGTGTCTAGACCCATGGTTTGAGAGTCAAAGATTATAATAAAACTATTCTTGAAGTGACCACATGTGTCCGTGGCATACTAGTATGCAAATTAGTGCCGCCATTACCGAAAAATCATTTTTTTTGCCATATCTCGGCCAATATTGCACATAACTGCACAAGTAAGGTGTCTAGACCAATGTTTTAAGGGTCAAGGATCATTAAAGGACCATTCCTTAAGTAACTATGTGTGTCCTTGGCATGTAAACATGTAAATTCTAAAGTGCCGGCATTACCAAAAATTTGATTTTTCGCTGTATCTCAGCCAATATTGTAGACAAGTTAAGAGGGGTTTTTCAGGGCAATGATTTCACAAATGGTGTTATTTTCGCGATCACAGGTCCACTATCAGATCAATCAATCATCGTCGCTTTCAATGAAATCATCAAAGTCAAACTCGTCCTCTTCTTCCTGCTCCTCCTCCTCTTCTTCACGATCTTCAGTGTCCAGAAGATCAACCAACGAGGTTGGTAGGACAGGACCGCAGGACCACACCGGTTCGAACATACCTTTGTCAGTCCTCATCCATCCCTGCCCCTCATCGTAGCCTCATCGTAGCCCCTCATCACAGTAGGGTTTTGGCTTTTCTACAATGGGTTCGTCAGCTCGCTTGTACAAGGCAACGCGGTGGTTCACACGCTGGATGTGCGGCTTCAGAGCAGACTGGCAGGGAGGAAGGCGAGCCAGGTCGACCTTAGACTTGGAAGTGAGTTTATTGTCCTCCCCCACCATTTTGCGCAGCAGCTTGGTACGGATGATGTCCATCGAAGACTCTCGACTCTGTCCGTACATCAGGCAGGTGAACTGTTCCAACTGCTTCAGCACCTGTGGCTTGATGTTCCAGTCATCACCGAGTTGCCTGAAGGCCTTGTGAAACCTGGGGTTCTTCTCCAGCTTTTTCAGGGGCCCCACCTTCCTCTTGCCTTTGAAGGAACTGGTGCAGTCCTCTCCACTGAATACATAGAACCCAAGAAGAGTGCCGCAGTAGTCTTCTCCCAGGGATTCTGCGAGCTCAGAGAGGTTGAGTAGTTGTCGATGTTTCCTTGACCCCATATCCAGGTATACAGTCAGCTTGATGGCGTGAGCGTGGTAGAGAAGAATCACAAAGATATCTGTGTCAGGGGTCCTGACCACAGCGTTCTTGTATCTGAGGGCGGTGGCATGATGGAGGTACAGTACCACCCTAGTATCAGTCTCTTCCTGGTTGCTGTAGATTGTGGGGAGCTCACGCACCTCGACCTGAAACACAAAGAGGCATTGGACTTTGAAAATTGAGGTAGAAAGCTGTACACGAGCCAGAATGAAATTGCATCAACTTTGTCGTGATCGACCTTCATGAATGAGACATGGTTCTTGATTGGGTCATTCTGTAGTCGTTTCAGTAGTTTCTCAGAGCGATAGTTCGAGTTCTCGTACCCATTCCGTTTCAGTTCTTCAATATAGAGCAAGCGCAAGGACGATAGCCGTAGGATCTCATTCTGCTGGACAACATGAGTTTGAATGTGCTCCAGTACCGAGATGAGTGCCTTGTTGGGGGCGGCTGACATGCGAGCATGCTCGGTATTAATTGCTCTTTCGGGTCTACGAATCCCGCGCTTGTAGTTAGCGAATGCTATGCGGAAAGCTCTCAAGCATGATGGATGGTGCTTGGCCTCGACAGCAAAGAGGTCTTTGTTTTTCACCCGTCGATGAAGTCGAACTAGACTCATTTTCTCGGCACGTGATTCGATTTGCTCCCATGCATTTTCTTTGTTCTTCCAAGATGAGAAGACTTCCACTCGCTCAGTTTTGCGATCACCATCTTTGATCTCTACTTTGTCACAGAAAATGCACTCTGGTGGGAAGATGGGTCCAGCGGAACCCGCTGAAGACAATTTACGAGGGGAGCGATGCCATTGCGATGTTGATGCTTCTGGTTCTGTATCACCTCCCAGACGATTGAGGTTGCCAGTAAAGTGTTGATAACACTGACGGTGATACCCAACACTTTCCAGATCATCGGGGAGAGTTGTAGGAATCTGGTCGCACACTAATTGCATACGTTATGGGGACTCATGTGATTGATGGAGACGTTGGTCCCGGATCTTATGAAGTTGCTGTAGTTTTTCACTTGCAGTTCCTTTGATTTTACTGAGGGGTGTAAAACTATCATGATCAGACGTGGATAGCACATGAAGGATGCATGTAGGCGAGGAGTGTTTGGGGGCTGCAGGATCTGCGCTCTGGTTACGTTTTCTTTTGGGCATGATGGCTTAATGTCCACTTCTATCACCACTGCTTATCTGGAATGGGAAAGAGAATGGGAAAGAGAAGTTACATTGGTGAAAGTATTGCCCTAAAAAAACATTGAAAAAACCCTCTGTCAACTTATCTGCAATATTGGCTGAGATACAGCGAAAAATCAAATTTTCGGTAATGTCGACACTTTAGAATTTACATATTCACATGCCAAGGACACACATAGTTACTTCAGGAATGGTCTTTTAATGATCCTTGACCCTCAAAACATGGGTCTAGACACCTTACTTATGTAGTTATGTGCAATATTAGCCGATATATGCCCAAAAAAAAGATTTTTCGGAAATGGCGGCACTAATTTGCATACTAGTATGCCACGGACACATGTGGTCACTTCAAGAATAGTTTTATTATAATCTTTGACCCTCAAAACATGGGTCTAGACACCTTATTTGTTCAGTTATCTGCAGTAATGGCTGAGATATAGGTAATGGCGGCCTAATTTGTATAAAAATGATACGTGGGACATTTTTACAATTTGTTAACATAGCTCATCGTTTTCTACGCATTTTTTCTGATCTAGAGACGTCGATTAGAAGTTGATTTCCGGGGGGTGCACGATACCCCTTTCTTCCCACGAAACTACGAAGCTTGATTAAAAATATATATACACGCATCCTTAATAATATTGTTGTGAATATGAGAATGTGTTTTTTTATTTTGTGGTGGTGGTAAAATGTTGTAAAAGGTTGTTGTAAAAAGTTGTTGTAAAATATCACCCCTCCTCCCTCCGTTGTGGTTGTATAAAGGTCAAAGGGCGTTCCCGTAGTTAGTCCATAGAAAAACATACATGTAGGTCACGATATATCTTTTCTTTTGATAGTTATCTCTTATTCTGTGTATTAGCGTAAGGCTGTGTCTCCCATTAATTGAAATACTCCATTGCACCAGTGAAAGAGAATAGATCCCCTTTCCTTCCCATCCCCAAAATCTCCATCCCATATTACATCCCCTCTCGTCATTGCCGACCCTCGATTGCCATATTACATCCCCTCTCGTCATTGCTGAGCCTCGATTCCCAATCACCTCCCCTCCAATAACCGCCAGTGACCACGAGGCTCGAGTCAGGGAAGAAAGGCGTGTCTCCACCTCGTCAGAGGAGGGGAGGGGCGCGCCCGCCCGTCGTCGTCCGGGGCGGAGCCCGAGGGTCGCGCGACCAACCAGGGCCGCGGTGAGTGACCCGGTAGGTGTGCCCTCGGAGTCGGCGGCTTGATTTCACCGGAGGTGATAAAAGCGACTGTAAGGGACTGCTTTAAGAGAGAGGCCTTGGAGATGAGTTGGTCTGAGTCGGTTGCCAGAGGAGGGTCAGTGGTTGCGGTGGTGAGGAGTGAGAGAAAAGAAGAAAGAGTGAGGGTTTGGACCAGACAGGCAGACGGGAGATGAGCCTTTACCGAGAGACGAGAGGGAGTCCAAGGAGTTGAGTCCAACCAAGAAGTCCAGAGTTGAACTGCAGCTCGAGCCACCGCAACTGCATTTGCTGCAGCTGGAGCCACCGAAACAGCAGCCACAGCAGCGTGAGGCCTGGACGGCAGTTTGGAGCACGGCCGCGGAGGAGCGGCGGCTGCCCAACGAGTCAATCGTGCTGAAGGACCAGTGGACCTCCCTATCCCGCCAGCCATCCATCTCCCGCCAGTCCTATCATCAATTCCCCGCGTGAGTCAGTGTTCTGTTTGTGCTGTCCTGGGTTAGTTAAGTCTGTAGATAAGCTAAATTTGCACTGTGTCATCTGCGTCTTGTACTTGTAAATAAACTGAATTGCTTTTTGTTGCTTGTGTGTAAATAGTAAATAAATTCAGTAGTAATATTTCAAACCTTTTGTCTTTCGTCTTGGCCTTCTTTTTCCTCTTTGCATTCGTCGCCTTTGTCTTTTCCCCATTGGGCAGCTACGGTGCGATACGGCCAAAGTCTGGGTGAATCGGGTGAGTTTGTTAGGTCGCGGTTCTAAACCACCGCTCGGTCTATAACATCCAAACCGCGATCTGTAACAATATAATAAATCCTATCCTACAAAAGTCTTTATAAACTATTCAGTATAGTATTGTTAAGTATTGTTAAGATGATAGTGTGGCGGACACGAAAGCCCACTGGCGTGGTGACATCATTCCGCGCACCAAGTGGGCGGCGGCCACGCCCGAGGGGTAGGCGTGGCCTCAGGATATACACTGGGCGCGCAGCCCAGAGCGCGCCAGTGCTACAGTGACCTCTTGTCAATAAAGACACTTTTGTTTAACCGCGTTGTCCGCTTCCTCCTTGGTAGCAAGTCGCGTGCGTAGCACCGTGCTTCATTGGTGACTCTGACGTTTTGGTCAGCCGTCACTGACCACCCGAACCCGCCACAGCCATGGCAACCAACACGGTAGCGAAAAAGCTCCCCGAGTTCTGGGAAGCTCAGGCGGAGATCTGGTTCCTGCAGGCCGAAGCCCAGTTCAGGCTTCGACGCATCACGGCGGACGAGACACGCTACTGCCACGTGGTCGCCTCCCTCGGGGCCGGCGCGGCCGTCCGCGTCGTGTCGGTCCTGAGGAACCCACCGGCCCACGACAGGTACGGGGCGATCAAGCGTCTCCTCCTCGCCACGTTCGGCCTCACCGTGGACGCACGGGCCGATCACCTCTTGGACCTCCCCGAGCTCGGTGACACGCGACCGTTGGTCCGAATGGACCATATGCTGTCGCTCATGGGCGACGAAACCCCGAACGCTCTATTCCGGGTGTTGTTTCGACGCCAGCTGCCGGCACGAGTCCGCCTCGCGTTGGCCGGTTCCGCGACAACGGCACCCCGTGCGTTCGCGGCCGAGGCCGACAAGTACTACGCGGCTTTGGACACACGGGCGAGTTTCGGTGCGGCCGTAGCGGCTCCCGAGCCCGAACCTCCTGCGGGTGCCCACCCCTGCTCCGAGTGCCGCCTCGTGGCGGCCGCCACGCCCCGCCCACCACCACCGCGCAAACCGCGGCCTCCGGCTTCGCCGCAAACCTGGTGCCATTTCCACGCTAGGTTCGGCCACAAGGCTCGGCAATGTCGCCCGCCGTGCTCATTCGGCAGGTCGGGAAATGCCCGGGCCGGCCCTCGGTAGTGGCACTGAGCGCCGGCCGATTAAACAGCCTCCTATACATAACGGACACCTTATCCGGGTGCCGTTACCTGTGCGACACGGGAGCGCAGGTGAGAGTCGTTCCCGCCGGTACGTCCGACATGCAGTCCGCGGGCCGGGGCCCCGCGCTGCTTGCTGCCAACGGTACGCCCATTCGCACGTACGGAAAACGCTGCCTTTCTCTGCGGTTCGGAGGGCAGGTTTTCCGATGGTCGTTCGTCACTGCCGACGTGCCTATGGCACTGCTCGGCGTGGACTTCCTCTGTGCCAATGGCCTGTTCGTCGACGTCTTGGCTTGTCCAGGCTGAGACGTTCAGCTCGCTCGCGTGCGCGCTGCCCGCCTCGTTGAGCAGCTCACTGAGCGGCTCATCGAGCGGCTCGCTGAGCGGCTCGGTTCCGGCCAGGTTCATCTGCACGCTTCCGGCAGCGGACGAATTCACCCGCCTCCTCGCGGGTTTCCTGGCCCTCACGAGGCCCACCTTCTCGGCGGGGACCGTCAAGCACGGGGTGGAACATCACATCCCCACCGCCGGGCCACCGGTCTACGCCCGGGCACACCGCCTCGAGGCGACGAAGCACGCCGTAGCTAAAGCGGAGTTTGCTACGCTGGAGCGGCTCGGCATCGTGCGGCGCTCCGAGAGTGCTTGGGCGTCGCCGCTCCACATCGTGCCCTAGCCCGGCAGGGGATGGCGACCGTGCGGGGACTACCGCCGTCTCAACGACGCCATCACCCCCGACCGCTACCCCGTCCCCCATATTCAGGACTTTTCCGCCCGCTTGGCGAATATGTCCTTCTTCTCGAAGGTGGAGCTCATACGCGGTTACCACCAGGTACCCGTCAGGCTGGAGGACATCCCGAAGACGGCTGTCATCACGCCGTTCGGTCTTTTCGAATTTCTTCGGATGCCCTTCGGTTTGAAGAATGCGGCTCAGGCGTTGCAGAGCCTCAGCATCTTGCGCAACTTGGATTTTGTGTACGTATACCTGGACGACATCCTCGTCGCAAGCGCGTCCCGCGAAGAGCACCTACACCATCTCCGCACGCTCTTCGAACGTCTGGGCCAGCACGGCCTGATCGTGAACCCCGCCAAGTGCCGGTTCGGTGTCGCCGAAATCGACTTTTTGGGGCACCGCGTCACCAGGCACGGGGCCGTCCCCCTACCGGCCAAGGTGGAGGCGGTGAACGGGTTTCCGTGCCCCCGCACGATCAGGGGGCTCCAGGAGTTCCTGGGCATGGTAAACTTTTACCACCGTTTCCTGCCCCGCATCGCCCAGCTCCTGCGCCCCTTGCACGAGGCCCTCCGGGGGAAGCCGGGCAAAGGTGACGTCACCTGGACCGAGCAGATGGACGCGACATTCGTGGGCGTGAAGCTCGCCTTGGCTAACGCCACCATGCTCGCGTACCCGGCGCCCGATGCACCGATCGCCCTCACCACCGACGCCTCGGACTATGCGGTGGGCGCGGTGCACGAGCAATGGGTGCGTGGAGCTTGGCAACCGCTGGCATTCTTCAGCCGGCAGCTTCGCCCGCCCGAACGCCGGTACAGTACCTTCGACCGCGAGTTGCTCGGGCTCCACCTGGCGGTCAGACACTTCCGCCATCTGCTCGAGGGCCGTGCGTTCACGGCCTTCGTCGACCACAAGCCACTGCTGTTCGCGATGGGCAAGGTCGCCGAGCCGTGGTCGGCCCGGCAACAGCGTCACCTCTCGGCCGTGTCCGAATACACGACGGACATCCGGCACGTCGCGGGGAAGGACAACCCGGTGGCGGATTGCCTTTCCCGGTCCGTTGCCGACGCGGTCCACCTCGGCATCGACTATGCCCGGATGGCGGCGGACCAGGCCGCTGACCCCGACGTCCAGGCCTTGCGGACCGCCGTTACGGGCCTCCACGTCACCGAGGTGCCGTTCAACGGCGCGGGCACGGCCCTCTGGTGCGACGTGTCCCTCGGGCGGCCTCGCCCCATCGTGCCCGCGGGCTGGCAGCGCCGGATTTTCGACTCCATCCACGGCCTGTCCCACCCGGGCACGAGGGCCTCCCAGAGGTTGATCGCCGACAAGTTTGTCTGGCATGGCCTCCGGAAGGCCGTCCGCGGCTGGGCCAGGACGTGCCTCACGTGCCAGCGCGCGAAGGTGCACCGACACACCCAGGCCCCATTGGCCCCGTTTGCGGTGCCGGAACGTCGGTTTGACCACGTTCACGTGGACCTGGTGGGACCTCTGCCCCCCTCGCGGGGTTTCACCCACGTCCTGACCATGATGGACCGCACCACCCGGTGGCCGGAGGCCGTGCCTTTGGCGTCAACGACGTGGGCGGACGTCGCGCAGGCGTTCATCGCCACCTGGGTCGCCCGGTTCGGCACCCCCTCGGACATCTCGTCCGACCACGGCCCCCAGTTCACCTCAGAGCTCTGGGGGGCGGTCGCGCGGGGGCTCGGGGTCCAGCTGCACCGCACCACGGCCTACCACCCCCAGGCTAACGGCCTGTGCGAGCGGTTCCACCGCTCGTTGAAGGCCGCGCTCCAAGCCACCCTCCGCGACGGCGGCTGGGTCGACAGGCTCCCCTGGGTCCTGCTGGGCCTCCGGACGGCGCCCAAGGAGGACCTGCGTGCATCCGCGGCGGAGTTGGTCTTTGGACAACCGCTGCGGGTGCCGGGCGAGTTCCTCCCCGACCCCACAGCACCTTGGTCCGCGGCGCAGGAGCGCTCCGCGCTGCAGGAGACCGCCCGGAGGTTCGCCCCGGTGCCGACGGCGCACCACGGGCACCCACCCACGCACGTCGCCCCGGAGCTTCGCACCACGGGCACCCACCCACGCACGTCGCCCCGGAGCTTCGCACCACGGAGTATGTCTTTGTCCGGCACGACGCCCACCGGACAGCACTGCGGCCCCCGTACGACGGGCCTTTCCGCGTGCTGGAGACTGGGGTGAAATTCTTCACCTTGGACATCGGCGGTACTCCCGACCGCGTCTCGGTGGATCGACTCAAGCCGGCCCACCTCGACGTGGACCACCCACCGCCGGTGGCTCGGCCCCCGCGTCGGGGCCGCCCCCCAGCGGGCAGACCCCCGGTACCGCCCAGCACCGCCGGCACGCCGCCCCCCGGTCCGGCACCCATCCCGGGTACAGCCGGGGGCATCCCAGCTGGCATCCCTACACCCCGGACGCCGCCAGTCGCCGGAGGGCGCTTCGGCCGGGTCATCCGTTTGCCCCGCAAACTGGCCCTCCAGGTGCGCGGGAATTCTGGGGGGGGGCGCGTGTGGCGGACACGAAAGCCCACTGGCGTGGTGACATCATTCCGCGCACCAAGTGGGCGGCGGCCACGCCCCAGGGGTAGGCGTGGCCTCAGGATATACACTGGGCGCGCAGCCTGGAGCGCGCCAGTGCTACAGTGACCTCTTGTCAATAAAGACACTTTTGTTTAACCGCGTTGTCCGCTTCCTCCTTGGTTGCAAGTCGCGCGCGTAGCACCGCGCTTCAATAGTATTGTTAAGCTTCATCAAAGAACTGAACTATTTCTATCTCATTAACAATACATCGGGATTCAGGTAGGGAATTTTGTCATCACAATGCATTTTATTAAATTAAAAGGACGAGGAACAGGTTTAAATTTGAATGCCTCCGATAACTCGCCGACTCCTGGCTTGTAGAGGTCTTTATATTTCTACAATTCAATAAAATTTTTACCACAAAAACTTGAAATATGTACCTATATCTTTTAAATATTTTGTTCGATTTCGTTTCTTAGCAACAGAATTTCAGTGGTTCAAAACCCAGGAATAGATAAATGGCCAACCCTGTAGCATACTATAGCAATACAATAGTCTTCCTATTTTTTAATGGCCCCAATTATTCTCATCTGTTGTTCTGTCTTGGTTTGGAAATGTAGTTTTACTGTTGTCTTCTTGTCTGTCTGACTTAGTGTTTTTGTCTTTGACCCGACCAACAGTTTGCAAGTAGAAGTGCTCGAAAAACAGAATACATTATATAATTTATGGATGAACTTGTCTGTGGACTGAATTAATTGTTTCACTTCGGAATTGGTGACACCAGGCCATTTTAAAATAAACTTCGAGCAGGCTGGGAGAAACTGTTAGAGCAGGTGGTGAAAAAGAGATCGTTTTAAACGGGGCTGTTGTTGGGGTCCAGCAGAATGGAGGGGCACATTTCAGAGCTCTGACCCCGCTAATGGGTGCTGGACGC
This sequence comes from Myxine glutinosa, assembly GCF_964187855.1. Lineage (NCBI taxonomy): Eukaryota > Metazoa > Chordata > Myxini > Myxiniformes > Myxinidae > Myxine > Myxine glutinosa. The sequence goes on along the minus strand of NC_136263.1, from coordinate 190,273,077 downwards.
GTACCTGAGATCACAAGGTTGAAAGAGAATAGTGGTACCACTAATGGCAACTTTTATAACATACCAAACAGTTCTGGCCACATCTAATTGTCCCCCGTCGCTCAGCGGAGCGAAAGGGGGACTATGGCTTCCCCTCCGTCCGTGTGTCCGTCCATGCGTGCGTGCGTGCATGCGGGCGTGTGTGCGGCGTGCGTGCAGGCGTGTGTGCGTGCGTGCGTAAGCGAAGGACCGCATTCGAATTTGGTGTGTGGGTGCAACCCACGTCAAAATCCAAGATGGCCGCCGCCATGTATGTCTGATGCCATGTATGTCTGAACCTTGTAACCTGCATATCTTTAAAAATAAGCGAAGTACCAACTTCTAATCTGGTGTGTGGGTGTATCTAGGCATAAGGAAGAACGCTATTGAAAATTGCGTCGCCACGTCAAAATCCAAGATGGCCGCCGCCATGCATGTCTGAACCTTGTGAGATGAATATCTTGAAAAATAAGCGAAGTACCAACGTCTAATCTGGTGTGTGGGTGTATCTCGGCATAAGCACGAACGCTATTGAAAATTGGGTCGCCACGTCAAAATCCAAGATGGCCGCCGCCATGTATGTCTGAAACTTGTGAGATGAATATCTTGAACAATAAGCAAAGTACCAACTTCTAATTTGGTGTGTGGGTGTATCTCGGCATAAGGACGAACACTATTGAAAATTGGGTCGCCACGTCAAAATCCAAGATGGCCGTTGCCATGTATGTCTGATGCCATGTATGTCTGAAACTTGTAACCTGCATATCTTGAAAAATTAGCGAAGTACCAACTTCTAATCTGGTGTGTGGGTGTATCTAGGCATGAGGAAGAATGTTATTGAAAATTGGGTCGCCACGTCAAAATCCAAGATGGCCACCGCCATGTATGTCTGAACATTGTGAGATGAATATCTTGAAAAATAAGCGACGGACCAACTTCTAATCTGGTGTTTGGGTGTATCTCGGCATAAGGACGAAAGCTATTGAAAATTGGGTCGCCACGTCAAAATCCAAGATGGCTGCCACGATGTATGTCTGACACTTGTGAGATGAATATCTTGAAAAATACGCGAAGTACCAACTTCTAATTTGGTGTGTGGGTGTATCTCGGCATCAGGAAGAACGCTATTGAAAATTGGGTCGCCACGTCAAAATCCAAGATGTCCGCCACCATATATATGTCCGAACCTTGTGAGATAAATATCTTGAAAAATAAGCGAAGTACCAACTTCTAATTTGGTGTGTGGGTGTATCTCGCCATAAGGAAGAACGCTATTGACAATTGGGTCGCCACGTCAAAATTCAAGATGGCCGCCATCATATATATGTCTGAACCTTGTGAGCGAAATATCTCGAAAAATAAGCGAAGTACCAACTTCTAATCTGGTGTGTGGGTGTATCTAGGCACACGGAAGAACGCTGTTTAAAATTGGGTCGCCACGTGAAAATCCAAGATGGCCGCCGCCATGTATGTCTGAATCTTGTGAGAAGAATATCTTGAAAGATAAGCGAAGTACCAACTTCTAATTTGGTGTGTGGGTGTATCTCGGCATAAGGAAGACCGCTATTGTAAAGTGGGTCACCACGTCAAAATCCAGGACGGCCGCCACCATGTTTGTCTGACCCTTGTGAGCGAAATATCATATCATAGCATGTTTTCTGCGTGTTCCACTTTGTCAACTCACATCACTTCCCCGACGGGGCACCTAGACGTAACGCTTGTATTGACATTACATTGGCGAGGAGAGAATCACAAGATGGAGCTACAAGGGAGTTTGACTATCAGGGTTCAGTTTGTGTTGTCATCTTTCCAACTTGTGATCCCAGGGTATCCATTATTGCGGAAAAAGCTGAAGACTCATGCTGATGTTTGATGCTCAGCGGTGTGGTCATAATGGAGGTCATAATGAAGGCCTTCTACGAATACGCTCAGTTCTTATTTATTTGTTCCTTTCTTTCTACAACCACAACTTAAGCGATCATGGCAAGGTCTGGGAGCGTTCCACTGCATATTAGTGTGAGAGAGGGTTGCTTTGTACTCGTTCTGCTTGCTTTTGGGATGTTTTGCTTAAAAATGAGACTTGAATTCCCCTGTTTCTACCCTTACACTGAAGAAACACTCCAATAACAATGTAAATTTACCTCCTTAAAAAAGAAAAGGGTAGACTGCAGTGCGTGTGTTTGTCTCGTTAGTTGTTATCTCCATATGTGGGTTTCAGAAGGTGAAACGGAGCCCTCCCCTTGATCGATTGATTGATTTTTCTGACATTTTGTGGATGGTGAAGAGTTTCTTCTTTTTCTATCCAGTTTGTCAATCTGCGCTTGTGGTCAGTTTATTATTCCGCAGCTGTACTGGAATGCTGGTATTGCATGTTGGTTTATGGCTTTGATTTTGTTTCCCTGGGTAAGATATGTTTTCAGGATCAACCTGGTTCTATGCAGGTAATCTTTGGCAATTGTTTTGCGCATTTGTTTGTGACATATTTGAGGCCCTCTTCTATTCCGAGGTATTTGTATGATGTTTTGTTGTCCAGCTCCTATATTGTTGTGTTCAGGTCCATTTTTATCTTGTCAATTTTTGTTGGTTTACCATGTATGAATGTGCAATGGCACACTTATCTAGGCCAAATTCCATTTGAATGTTGTCAGAGCACCATTTCACTAATTTCAATTCTTCTGCCAATTTTTTGTTGTTTGGTGTGAAGAGTTTTAAATCATTCATGTAAAGTAGATGTGTCACCTTTTTGTCTCTTTGGGCATTCTAATATTTGATGTCAGGGTGTATCTGCATCTTTGCTCATTAAAGACGGTTGCTCAGTGGGCCCAGGACGGGCAAACCAGGAGGGGTGAAAGGCTGTCACGCTGGAAGATTCTTCGACGTATCTTCACTCCTGGTATTTCGATCTTTCCTTCCAAATGCTGTAATATCAATGTGGTATTCCAGAGCTCCATTGCTTTCTCAATAAGTTTGATTATAATTGGGGTTGATCTTGTACAATTACAATCATTTTAAAATCCACAAATGTGGAACACTATCAAAAGCTTTAAAAAAAAAAATTCAGGCTGTGGATGCTTTGGATCTTCTCATTTTACAATTTTCGTGCATGGCCTTGTTGAGTAATAGGTCGTTTATTGTTCTGTAGCATCCCCTCTTTCATCCCTTCTGTTCTTTCTCTCGGACTCCTTGTTGTTTTCAGTGGTGGTACATTATTTCTGTGATTATTCCCATCAGAGCTTTGTACGTTGTTGGTAGACATGTTATGATGGCCTATATTTGTGAAGAAGTTGGGGTTTTTCAGGTTTTGGGATGAGGCAGGTTTTACCTTCTGTGAGCCACTGTTACCTTTTCCTCTTGGACAAGTCCGTTGAATGCTCGAGCATAGTGATTGTGGAGAGCATCCAGTTGCTTTATCCAGAAGTTTGGAATTGATCTTGTCCTTGGCTTTTAAAATCTGGTGTTTTTTTCAAGTTGTTTTTTATTCTATCTTCATTAATTAATCACTGGGGTAATTTCATTTATACCCTGTTTCTTTTTTATTTTGGGTGTGTGTGTCTCATGTGTTTGTGTCACTTCTGTGTAAAGGTTAAGACGTAATGGCAACAGATTAATTAATCAAAGGTGCATGCACTAATTCTGAACTATCCGACCAGTCGTAAATATTGCAACAAGTATTTATACTTCTACCCTCTGATGTCACACCTCTGATTCGTACCTGTGGGACATCAAAAGTATTAAGCAGAGGACTCAGAATCTTGGAGACCTCAGAAGAATAAGGCCCAATCATGACGTGCGGTCTGCATGATCCAACACGTTCTGCACTCGGGTCGATACCATTGTCCAAAAACTGTAGCGTATTCTTTAAGACCACTGGGATTGAAAAACAGGAGTCATATATGTTAAATCCCAGAGTGGTGTTTGTTAGAAGTTCTGGGTTTTGATTCACTTCCTGAATGGCAAACACCATAGCCATTGCCCATTGTAAATGATTCGGTCGTATTCTGAGAAAAAACAGTGCAAAGTATAATCTTCTACTTTCGTATACAGCAAACGGCTGCGAATAATGCTGATGCAGTGGCCCCCTCCATAGTTTCAGGCAGAAATTTGAAAAAAAAAAGATATAAAAAATAGACACAGTAGGTGGCCATTCAGCCAAACTAGCACAAGTGTAAGCCTCAACGTAAGTTGGCCTGGTTGCTGGCGATAGCTCGCCCACTCTTCATGAAGGACACCATAGGCCGATATTCGAACCCAGGTTGGACAACTCACACGGTGTCATCTCTCTGATGGTTGTGAAGATCACATAAGGAACACATTACAGTGGAGATCATCAAAGGCAAAAAGGCAACAAAAGCCTGCAACATACAGCACTCGGACTCCAATCATTGAGTAGAGTGCTGTGTGATGTAGTTTCATGACAATTTAAACGCTGAAATAGGCATTTATAAAAACCTCTTGAGGAAGCAGTTTTTCAAATGTTAGTTCGAGGATGTTTGTGAGAGATAGTTTGGCTGTGACCTGGCCTTGATGGAGCTGGCATTCAATCAGAGTCCTCTGGATCACTTGGTGTAATATTTTTGATGTATGTGATACTGTGTGCCTCTCTGTTATGTACACTGTAAGAAAGAACACTTTCATAATGAGAAGTCTGTTTATGACTACAATACTGTGAATACATGGACATTACACAATCTTCAAGGCTTCCTCAAAGTTCAGGAGCTGAGGTGTTGCCCCTGGACGAAATTGTCGGGTTTGGATGGTCGCCGGGCTCGAATCCTGGTAAACCTCATCAGAGGTCGCAGTGGCCAACTGATTCGATCGTTCTGTGCCAGATCACTTGCCGTGATCACCACAATACCGTGCCGAGTAAGACCACCGAGCCAGTAGGTGCGCTGCGATTATTCGTTGCCGTATGCCTGATCTCAATGAACAACTGGGTGGAGTCGTTAGGCGTATGGCACACTGGCACAGCCTCATTATGGGCACCAATGACCCACATCCAATTTGTGGTTTAACAGACAGAGGCGCATAAATTCTATCGCGATCAGGACCACCAGAATTCACTCAGAGACCAAGTGGTTTTCTGTTGTAAATGAAGAACCCAAGATGCGAATACAGGAAGAAGCAAACAATCGTGTATCCCTTAACCGTAACAATAAACATCCCTTAACCCCTACCATATCTTACTATAATTCACCAAATGTCCGTCTGTCTGTTAGAAGGTACCGTAAAAACTGCTGAACCGATCGCAAAGATATTTTGTATGAGTAATCTTGGGATCTCCAGGAGTAAAATAGGCTATTTAGTTTTTCCAATTTCAGCTTTGGTCTCCAGCATTCTCAGGTTTGGACTCCCGCATAACATTCGCATAACGTTCATTGTGACGATGTTCTCATTGTGACGATGTTGTGACGATGTATGTGTTCATGGTAGTGTTTGACGTGACGGTGTGAACGTAATTTCGTAATGTTTTTCGTTTCGTAATCCTTTAATGAACGTTTTGAAGGAGCTGGGCTCCAACGCGAGTTGAAAGAATTGACGCGACCAAAGATGGAAATTCGTCCGAGTAGGTTTAATAAATGTATCACACTCGGGTACTCTGCCAAGCCCGTTTATCGGGCAGCAATATATATACACATTTATGTCGGGAAGTTTGCCCGGCAAAAGCTATACCGGGCATGCCCGGGTATCAAGGGCGAGCCTTGGAAAGGCGAGTCTGGACCTGCCCGGGCGTGTTTGGCTGCGGCCTGGCAAGTCGAGGCTGGGCGTGCCCGGGCGCTCTGGACGAGCACTGGAAAGGCGATAGCGGGCATGCCCGGACGCTCTGGGCGAGCCCTGGAAAGGCGATAGCGGGCATGCCCGGACGCTCTGGGCGAGCCCTGGAAAGGCGATAGCGGGCATGCCCGGACGCTCTGGGCGAGCCCTGGAAAGGCGATAGCGGGCATGCCCGGACGCTCTGGGCGAGCCCTGGAAAGGCGAGAGCGGGCATGCCCGGGAAAGACGAGACCGGGCGTGCCCGGGAGGTTCGGGCGTGCCCGGGAACAGTGAGTCCGGGCATGCCCGGGAGAGGCGCGTCTGGCCGTGTTCTGGCCGGTGCAAGGCGATTGTGTGCATCCAGCGGTAACCGCTACAGTTTAATGTTTAATGAACGTTTAATGCCCTTCGATGTCCGGGGCCGCACGCGCGCTACACTGGACGGGCCAGTGTGTACCTTGCCCTTCGCCGTCAGGCTCGGGTAAACCGCTGAGCCCCATCCATGATGGGGACTGGGGCTTGAGACAGTGTCTCACGAAAGAGGAATTCCCAGTAAGCGCGAGTCATTAGCTCGCGTTGATTAAGTCCCTGCCCTTTGTACACACCGCCCGTCGCTACTACCGATCGGACGGTTTGATGAGATCCTCGGATCAGCCCCTGCACGGGCCGTTCTCGGGTCGTGCCGGTGCACCGAAAAGATGAGCGAACTTGACTGTCTTGAGGAAGTAAAAGTCGTAACAAGGTTTCCGTAGGTGAACCTGCGGAAGGATCATTATCGGGACAACATGAGAGCAAGCGAGACGTGAGACGTACGTGGTACGTGATCGTCCATGTACTGTTTAGCCATGTACTGTTTAGATTTTGATGATTTGTGTGTGATATGTTTCAACGGATGTTTATGTGAATCGTTTAAAATAAAAAAGCCTTCAATTTCTGATATTTGACCTTTTCATTTGGGCTCCCCAATTGAAGCCCCGCCCATAGGGCGGGTACTGTTGCTAGTATGGATTAATGAACAATCAAACGGGAATCTTAATTATCGAATCTTGAGTCATATTTCATTCCACAGGAGATAGACAATAGAGAGTGACAGATAGCACCGAAAATACCCCGGCTGTGCCTGGCAAGACACATCTTGACCCCTGAGGAGACGCAAACAGGCAAGGGAGCAATATCCGTGCTGTAGTCCGATCCTGGCATGAGTTAAATGGGCGCAGCCTGCTGCATGTAGCGAGACGGAAACTGCTGTCACTCACGTGCAGGCTCAAGCGAGATTCCCGCTGTCTGCTCACACCCACGCGAGTTACACCCGCTTTATAGATTCTGCCCGTAACCGCTCGGATGATACACTTGCCCCCTCCCCCTCCTGACCGCTATTTGGCCAGGCCCAATCTTATGGGTGGAGGAACTATGACCTGTCACTCAGATGGTCCACCTCTTGCATCTCGTTCAGGACTGAGGCGCAGCTTTTCCCACCGAAACTTGCGCCTGATGCTTTACCAGGTCGCTTTCAAGCACATATAAGACAGACTGCACAGGTAAGAAAATTAAAAAGGGTTTCCCGGAATGACAGTTTTTGACACAAACATTGGGGGCAGGTAGACGATATCTTTATTTATATATATATATATATATATATATATATATATATATATATATATATATATATATATATATATATATATATATATATATATATATATATATCCGTAAAACATTGCTTCAAAAAGGGGACCAAAAAACAACAACAACCACGGTTCCCGAAAAAGGCCAACCCCCGCATTGCGGGGAAAAATGGCCTCTAAAGGTGGTTATATACATATATATATATATATATATATACATATATATATATATATATATATATATATATATATATATATATATATATATATATAATTTTAGAAACAGGAATCAAATTCCTGCGAGGGGCTGAGCGTGAAAAAATCATGACTCAATGCGGGGCTCGAACCACGGACCTCCGTTGATAACGCTTCAACCGCCCACTGTGCTATTGAGCCAGCCACAATCTCCTCAGAACTTTTCCACACTTAACACTGCGAGCTTTATCATGGCCGATGTCTTACATGCCTGCTAAGCAGACCCCGAATGTTAGCGTAAGTATATGCATGCGTATGTATGTGTGAATAAGTAGAAATGCATTGAAAATTAATTCAAATACAATTTTAGAAACAAGAATCAAATTCCTGCGAGGGGCTAAGTGTGAAAAAATCCTGACTCAATGCGGGGCTCGAACCACGGACCTCCGTTGATAACGCGTCAACAGCCCACTGCGCTATTGAGCCAGCCACAATCTCCTCAGAACTTTTTCACACTTAACACTGCGAGCTTTATCATGGCCGATGTCTTACATGCCTGCTAAGCAGACCCCGAATGTTAGCGTAAGTATATGCATGCGTATGTATGTGTGAATAAGTAGAAATGCATTGAAGATTAATTCAAATACAATTTTAGAAACAGGAATCAAATTCCTGCGCGGGGCTGAGTGTGAAAAAATCCTGACTCAATGCGGGGCTCGAACCACGGACCTCCGTTGATAACCCGTCAACAGCCCACTGCGCTATTGAGCCAGCCACAATCTCCTCAGAACTTTTCCACACTTAACACTGCGAGCTTTATCCTGGCCGATGCCTTACATGCCTGCTAAGCAGACCCCAAATGTTAGCGTAAGTATATGCATGCGTATGTATGTGTGAATAAGTAGAATCAGATGATGCACTTGCCCCCTCCCCCTCTTGACCGCTATTTGGCCAGGCCCAATCTTACGAGTGGAGGAACTATGACCCATCACTCAGATGGTCCACCTCCTGCATCTCGTTCAGGACTGAGGCGCAGCTTTCCCCACCGAAACTTGCGCCTGATGCCTTACAGGGTCGCTTTCAAGCACATACAAGACAGGCTGCACAGGAAAGAAAATTAAAAAGGGTTTTCCGGAATGACAGTTTTTGACACAAACATTGGGGGCAGGTAGACGATATCTTTATTTATATATCTATATATATATATATATATATATATATATATATATATATATTGTTACTGATCGCGGTTTAGATGTTATGATGGGCCGAGCGGATGGTCCAACCGCGACCGTTACAGGATCCCCGACTCACCCGATTCACCCAGAACTTTGGCCGTATCGCACCGCAGCTGCCCAATCTGGGAAAAGACTAAAACGACGAAATGCAAAGAGGAAAAGGAATAAGACGAAAAGACGGACAGAAGAGTAATTGGATTTATTGTACACACAAGCAAAAAGAAAGCAGTCACGTTTATTTACAACACATAAGACGCAGGTGACACAGTGCAAATACTAGCTTATACAGACTTAATTAACCCAGGGACAGAACAAACAAAACAAACTCACGTACACAAGAAGGGTGGAAAGGCAGGAGGTGGATGGCTGGAGGGAGAGGAAGGTCCAAGGGGGTCCTGCAGCACGATCGGCGCGTTTAGCAGCCGCCGTTCCTTCACGGCCTTGCTCAAAACCGCCGTCCAGGCCCCAAGTGGCTGTTGGATGTTGTTGCTGCTGTGGCCGCCGCTGCTTTCCCAGGACTTGTCTGACTCGTCTGGTCCAAACCCTCAACTCAACAACACTCTTGCACGTCTCCCTGTCCAACCACTCTTTCTCTCTTGGTCCAACCACTCTTTCTCTTTCTTGGTCCAACCACTTTCTCTTTCTTGGTCCACTCACTCCTCACCACCGACTCCCCAACGCAACCAACGCAACCAACTGACCACCACCACGCTTCTTGCGCGCGCGCCTTTATAGCGCCTCCAGCGATCAAGCCGCCGGCCTTCAGGACACGCCCATCGGTGTGCTCACCTCGGCCCTGGTTGGTCACGCGACCCTCTAGCTCCGCCCTTGATGACGACGGGCGGGCACGCCCCTCTTCCCCGACCCTAGCACATGTTCAATGGTGGTTTTGGAGGGGAGGTAATTGGCAATCGAGGCTTGGCAATGACGAAAGGGGATGTGAAAGGAAATGGAGATTTTGGGGATGGGAATGAAAGGGGATCTATTCTCTTTCACTGGTGCAATGGAGTACTTCAATTAATGGGAGACACAGCCTTACCCTAAAACACAGAATAAGATATAACGATCAAACAGGGGTATTCTATTATTTGGCTGACGTGTATGCTTGTGGACTAATTATGGGATGCCCTTTCACCTTTACACAGCTCCGGAGGCAGGGGGCGCAGAATAAACAATAATAATAATAATAAAGCACACAATCAAAAAAATATACAGTCCTCATATCCGCAACACTATATACAGTCACGTGAAAAAGTAAGTCCACCCCATGTAAAGTTTTGACTTTTTCAACATATTTCAACATACAGCTATTTGATCTTCATTTCAACAATATTGACAGAGAAAGGTGATATAATATAACAAATATCATGAAACATTTACATGTTGTAGTCCATTGTATAATATAAATAAACATAAATGCAAATTTCGCATGTGGAAAAAGTAAGTACACCCTTACATTTATCACTACTTCAAATACCTAAAATTACAATCAGGTGCACCAGCTCAGGTGCAAATGATTAGAAGATCGTTAGAGGATCTTGGAGGAACCTGTCTTATTTAAACCTCAGACATTTAGTTTGGTTTGCTCTTTGTTATTGAAGTGTGCGGCGTCACCATGCCAAGATCAAAAGAGCTCCCTGAGGCCTTCAGAAAGAAGGTTATAGATGCCTACGAGTCTGGGAAGGGATTTAAAAAGATCTCAAACAATTTGAAATCAATCATTCGACTGTCCGGAAGATCATCTACAAGTGGAGAAGATTCCAAACAACTGCCAACTTGTTCAGGCCAGGCCTCCCCAGCAAGTTCAGCCCGAGAGCAGACCGCAAGATGCTGAAAGAAGTCTCTAAGAACCCCAGAATGTCATCACGGGACCTAAAGGTAGCTCTTGCCACTGTTGATGTCAAAGTGCACGAGTCTACCATTAGAAAGAGGCTGCACAAATTTGATCTAGATGGGAGGTGTGCCAGGAGGAAACCTTTGCTGTTCAGAAAGAACATCAGGGCAAGACTAAAGTTTGCCAATGAACACCTCGGCAAAGACCAGCACTTCTGGAACAATGTGCTCTGGACAGATGAGTCAAAGGTAGAGCTATTTGGCCACAGTACCAGAAGACATGTTTGGCAAAAACCAAAGACAGAATTTGACCACATGAACCCGATACCAACTGTAAAGCATCGTGGTGGAAATATTATGGTTTGGGGCAGCTTTTCTGCATCAGGGCCTGGGCAGCTCACCATCATAGAATCCACTATGAATTCTTCATTGTACCAGAGGGTGCTTGAGGATAATGTGAGGCCATCTGTCGGAAAGTTGAAGATCAACCGAAGGTGGACCTTGCAACATGACAATGACCTAAACATGCCAGTAAATCCACCAAGGAATGGCTGAAAAGAAAGAAATGGAGGGTTCTGGAATGGCCAAGTCAAAGCCCGGATCTAAATCCCATCGAGATGTTGTGGGGGGATTTGAAACGAGCTGTGCATGCTAGAAACCCCTCAAACATCGCACAGCTGAAAGAATTCTGCATGGAGGAGTGGGCAAAAATTTCTCCCAGTCGATGTCAGAGACTGGTAGACAGTTATAAGAAATGCCTACTTGAGGTTGTTTCTGCCAAAGGGGGCAATACCACCGATTAGAGCCAAGGGTGTACTTACTTTTTCCACATGCGAAATTTGCATTTATGTTTATTTAAATTATACAATGGACTACAAAATGTAAATGTTTCATGATATTTGTTATATTATATCACCTTTATCTATCAATATTGTTGAAATGAAGATCAAATAGCTGTGTGTTGAAATATGTTGAAAAAGTCAAAACTTTACATGGGGTGTGCTTACTTTTTCACATGACTGTATATATATTGTTGCGAATATGGAATTTGGCCTCCATATCCGCTTGTAAATATTCCCCTATTTCCCCAATACTCCCCAACTATCCCCAATCCCCCATTCCCTAGTCCCATTGTCTGTAAACAACACTCTGTAGAACCGACCTTCCCCTTTTTCCCTCATTAAATGTCGTGCCCAGGTCCACCGCATCTCACGTAGACAACTTTCGGACATCTTGCTAGTTATTCTTAGTCTATGTCAGTTAAGGACTCGTTTCCATTAATTCTGACTCTTCGTTGCACCAGAATGTGATTATATGGCACCAGTAGTGAGTTTAGGACCTTCCCTTACCTCCTCCCATCTTCTTCCCCAAACAACAACAACAACAACTACAGCAACAACAACAACTACAGCTACAACAACAACTACAACAACGGCGCGCGGGGGGAGTGTGCGTCCTCACACCGGCTCGGTTAGCCGCCATGACCATGCGCTCCACGGGGTTACCACGAAGGGGCTCCCTGTCAGCCCCTCGTCAAGGGTGGAGCCGGTAACCCCCCCGCACGCACCCAATGAGAAGCAACGAGCCGATTCCATCTGGGGCGGAGCTAACGAGCCGAGGGCGTGTCACTCCCCGCCGGATATACGCGGCCACGTACCGGACGTGACGTCAGATGCGCCCCGAGCTTGAGAAGACAAGAGAGCCACCTCCGAGCGCTGAGAGACCTCCTGCATCTTTTGGGCCGCACTATCCTGTCCCTGAGCACAAGGTGCACCTTGTGCTAGCCATCGCTACCCGCCTTTCCTTGCCATCAATCCCCGTGTGAGTCAGCCTTTTGTCCCGTTTATCTGTCGTCTGTTGGGGTTAATATAAGAGTGTGTCTAAGTGCTTGTCTTTCTATGCTGTACCTCTCATCCCTGTAATCTGAACCTTCCGCCTTAATATAATCTCCTCCGGAGGTCTTGAGAACCGTATCCCTGGTGTCGTGTCATTTTAATCCCAGCCGTGTGTCTTTTCCTTCATTGACCTAGCGTAGCGCGACTAGTCAACATTCGAGCATAATCGGGTAAACTGTGCAGACGTGGTCATACCAAACCGCTCGGTAAACTAACATCCACCACCACGTCTGTAACAATTGGTGTCGAGGAGTGGAATTCGGACCCGGGACTAAATTTATTAGGCCCAAATTTGTAGTAGAATCGATTCGGAGCGCGTTTCCCGCGCGAAATTATAACGGCGAAATTTGATTTTGTTATACGGAAATAAAAACCCGAATTTTGAAAGTCGCGCTATGGCAGACCAAGTCGGCTGGGGTCCGGTAGTGGAGAGTGAGGCAGGGTCGGTCCAGGACCAAATTGAGGGACGCGAGGAGAGCGAAGCAGCGAGGGTAGCAGACGCACAAAATGGCGCCTCGCTGGTCACCGCGCCCGCGACCGTGGCAGCGCCCCTGGTGGATTCGAACCTTTTCCTCCTGCAAATGAGGGCCCTTATGGAACAAATGGTGGGAATGAGGGCTGATAGTGAGCGGTTGGGAAACCAAATGGGGGTAATGGGGAACCGGATGGATGCTCAGAGTGAGCAATTGGGGGTAATGGGAAACCAAATGGGGGTAATGGGGAACCGGATGGATGCTCAGGGTGAGCGATTAGAGGGCCAAATGGGGGTAATGAGGGACGAAGCGAGGGGTACCGGTGAGGGGTTAGACAATAATTTTAAGGGATTAGACAAGAAATTTGGGAAGTTAGACAATAATTTTGAGGAGTTAGACAAGAAATTTGGGAAGTTAGACAATAATTTTGAGGGGTTAGACAACGGGATAAAAGAGGTGAGAAATGGGTTAGAGGGGTTAGAAAACAGGATGGAAGGCAAATTGAGGGACATGAGGGACCAAGCGGAAAGGGAAGTTAACCAAATGGGGCAGCAGATAGAGGGGGTCAGAATGGGGGTAGAAACCAAACTGGATGCTCACAGGGAGGAAATGGAGCAGATGAGGGTGGCATCTGGGCAGGAGATGCAAGTGATGGGAGAGGAGATCAGAAGAGGAGTGAGTGAGGAGGTCGGAGGAGTGCGCGAGGAGGTGAGGCACTGTCAGGAGCACATGGAGAAGGAGGTGAGAAAGGGGACTGTAAAACTACAAGGGGGCATAGAGGACCTGACGCAGGAGGTGGAGCAGCTGACGGTGGGACAGACGGAGTTAGTGGAGCAGGTTCAAAGGAACACTGCGGTATTAGGAGGTTTAAAAGCGACACAGAAAGAACTAAAAGATGACTTGGTAGCGACGAAGAGGGAATGTCAGATGGTACGTGAGGGACTGACAACGAGGTTGGACGAGGTGATAGAGGTAATGGAGACGAAGGACCGGCAGGTGAGGACGCACATGGAAACGGTCAAGGTAGCCTTGGAGGACGAGCTTGAGGAGACGTACCGGGGAATAAAAGAGGTGAAGCAGAAATTAGAAGAAGTGGAAGAAGGGGTGAGCGAAATTAAGAAGCGACGGAGAGGGGATAAGAAAGAGATAAAAGAGGAGATAAAAGAATTGGTCCAAAGTCTGTGTTTGGATCGTGATGATGTGCCCATTAACCGGATGAGGGATTCGCAGGTGATGGAGGAGAAGCAAAGAGGAAGAGGACCCGGTGTAAGTGGTGACCAATATGGTCGTGCGTATGATGCGCCAGGGGATTTAAGAAGCTTGGGGGTCGAGATGGACCCGGGTGTTCGTGAGAGGCCGTTGGTGAAGGGTGCGACAGGTCTGGTGTGCGAAAAAGGAGGTGTGCAAGAAAGTCCGACTCTGGGGTGTGTGAGGAAAAAGTGCGTGCCAAGGAGTGAGGGTGCTGGCGAGAATGAGTCGGTCGTAGCGCGTGTGCGAGGGAGCACATGGAAGCGCGGTGTGGTAAGTGTTACAGAGGGTGTGACGGGAGAGTGTGCGCAGGAGTGTGCGCGAGAAAGGTGTGTGACGGACAGGTGCATGAGGAAAGAGTGCGCTGTCAGAAGTAAGGAAGAGTGTCCACCTGTGGTGAGTGTTACAGAGGGTGTAACGGGAGAGTGTGCACGAGAAAGGTGTGTGACGGACAGGTGCACGAGGAAAGAGTGCGCTGTCAAGAGTAAGGGTGAGTGCGCTGTCAAGAATGGAGGTGAGAGTAGTGAGAGTGACACGGAGCGTGAGTTGGTGGTGACAGGTGAGAAAGGAAGCACACCTGGAATGGTAGAGCGTGAGTGGGAATGCACGCTGGAGTTGGTGGTGAGGCACGTGGTTGGGTGTGCGAATGAGAGCACACCTGTGATTGTCACAGAGGAGGTGACAGAGGAGGGGGCGCGAAGAGGTGTGTTGGTGAGGTGTGCGACTAACGAATGTGTGCCAAAGTGTTCGGTGGTCAGGTGTGTGACCAAGGCTGTGAGTGGAATGAGTGTACCGAGGTGTGTAAGGAAAGGTACGAGGAGCATGGGCACGGCTGGATGTGTGAGCAAGGAACGGGCTGCGGGGTGTAGGCGTCCAGGTGAAGCATCGACGGTAACCGGTTTAGAGGTTAGGTCGACTAGCCGAATCGGGCCCTCGGTGCGTGCTGGGCCTCGCTTTGAACGGCCGCGTCCGTGCTCCACTAGGCGGAGCGGGCAGCCCGATAGAAAGGATCGTCATGGCGACCACGTTTTGTTGAGACGTGCCGGCAGGTCGAGATCGGGACATTGGATGGCTCCACGCCGAGGTGGTGCGTGGGATCTCGGCCCGGGTAAGCCCCCGTCCCTGCACCGAGTGCCGGACGCATCCAGCCGCTGGCACAGAACAACCCACATTCATGCCTTGGCTTTACGAAGCCGGGCTTTGGACAGGAATTGGCGCACCGAGAGGCATTAGTGAGTAGACTGGGTGATGAGGTTAGTGTTTTGGACCCAAAATTAGAAAAAAACAAAATTTGATGATTGGCAAAGGAGTGGCAGTAGTGATTGGCAAATTTTTAATTTGTTGAAATTTGATGTGCAAAATTGGTAGTGAGCGATGGGCCCGGTGGGTAAGGCTGGCATCCCTGCCGCCCTTCCCATGGTGGGGCAAAGGAGCAATAGATTATGGGGTGTATGGCAGTGAAAACTAGCCCGGGTGGGTTAGGTTATAATGATAGGGATCTAGCGAAGATGACAGTAGGTAACGTTAAGGTTAGTTAGTGACTGATACCTGTAGTGGGGACGCAGGTAGATTAGTATGGATGATAATGACGAGGGAGCGCAATAGTTTAAAGGGACGACTGGGAAGCGCAAGTTTCAGAGGGGAGTAGTTAGCTGAGATGATGCCGTGTGTGTGAGAATTGAACAGGTGTGATTGCACAGGTGTGCAACTGGACAGGTGTGTGGAGCAGTGTGTGAGTAGTGAGTGTTGTGGATCAGCGCGAATGCGCTTGGGGAGAGAAGGGTGCAGGTGGCACCAGGTGTGAGAGCACAGGTGTGCAAGTACAGGTGTGTGGAGAGAGTTGGAGTGAGTGGTACGGAGTGGGGTGCATGGTGCGAAGGTGTGAATGGGGGAAGAGTGGACCCCCATCACGAGTACCCGGGGCGGGTAGTGTAAGTGTTAGGTAGAGGGTACAGGTAAATTGTGGTTGGATATTGGCACTTGTGGTGCGGTTGCAGAATGGTATTGTGGATGGGTGCATTAGTGTTGTGGAAATGGCTGGGCGTGTAGCCTGTTAGTGTGTGTAGTTGGTTGGGCACTCCACCACTGTGAGGATGTCGGCCAGGTGAGGCCGCAGGTGGGCTCTGGGAGCCGGTAGTTGTGAGTGGGTGCCTGAGGATCCCGGGTGTGGATCGGGCAGCCCAGTGCCAGAGAGGGCACCGAGTGGGGAGAGCGCCAGAGGGCCTTCCCCAGGTAGATAGGTTAGGGTAAGGAGCAGGTAAGCTCGGAGGCAACTGCAGTGGTGGAGGTGTGCAGGTGGGTAGACCCGCTGGGAGAAGTACACGTCGCGGCCCAGAAATTGTGCGAGGGCACCGAGAGATGAATCGGGGGAGTGAGACCCCAAATTGAAAAGCACCACAGTTTGGCCAATGGGAATTGGTTTTTAGAACCCATAGTGTAAGAGGGCCAATGGTTTGGCCGGAGAAAGACCCCGGGTAGTGTAAAGTTGTTAGTCATTTAGGAGATAGTTAGGATGAACCTGTCGCACCATACGCAGCCACTTACCTGTGGTGATAATGATGACTCCACACCTGTGTTTTCTTTGTTTGTGTTGCAGAAATGAGAATTGCTGTGTGGATTGGTGAGACGCATCACGACGTGGATGAGACATTGGGGTGATTCCATCTCTCCCTCCTTAGGAGGGACTGATGATGAATTGGTAATGGCAAATTTTGATGTGCAGTTGGAGATGGCAAATTTTGATGAGAGTTGAAAATGGCAAATTTGATTGGTTAGGAGGGAGAGAAGACGAATTTGGTATATGGGAGGAACGGGGAAGACAGTAGGGATGTTTGTTGATTTGTAAAGTAGATGTTTATGGGTAGTGTTGTGTTTTGTGGATACAGTAAGGGGTAAGGGAGGGGCCATGTAGGTTACCTGGTGGGGGGGGGGGGGGCGTACGATAGGAACGTACCTGTCTCACCTGGTTCCCATGTGCCCCCAGTGTGCATTACCTTGCATTGCGTGCACTTTTGCGCCCTTACCACCTTACTCACTTGTCTGCTTCTTTTGTCTCCCACCTCCGAGGATCTGGTTTTGGGGCAGAGAGAGAGGTGCTGGCTACGCAGTTGTGGGCCTGCACTTTCGCTGCTTGCTGCTTGGATCGATACACCATATGGACCGCAATGTTTGTGGCCACCCACAATGGACCGCAGTTCTTTTGCGGCCAAGCACCACCCGTGGAAGGACCTATGGGTCAACGTGGCACCTATGCCAAACAGGTGAACCACTCTTAGTTGACACCACTGAAGGCCACAATATAGAAATGGACGCGGTTGGCGCCTTTCTTTATTTTTTGAAAGAGGCAAGAACGCCAAGTGCACCACACGAAGGCAAGACCAGCGGCAGAACCTCGGCCGGCTGCGACACCACACAATGATCACTAAACATTTTATTGGTGCACCGGATGGTGCTGACTGTGTGATGGGGTGGTGCTTTTGATGCTTGGAAGGGGTGCTCTGCACATTATTAAAGGCCGTAGGCCACAGAGCACTCGTGGGTTGGTGTATCGATGCTGGCATGCGTGCTCTCTCTATGCATAACATCTGCATGTGTCCCTCCAAAAACAGGTCCTGGATCGTAGTGTAAATATCAGCGTAGTCTTGTAAATAATGCTCCCTACCGGCTGTATGTTTAGTTTGCGAATTCTTTCCGGATTCGGTTATCCTGTGGGTGTGTTTCTGTGAGGAGAAGGGTGCAACGTCGCAGGGGGACATATTTACTCATTTGTGAATATCTGTAAAACTGTCGCACTCAGGGTAGAGTTAATAGTAGAGGGAACTACATCTGAGTGCCACACTAAAATAGGTAAAAATTTATCGGGTCGGGACGCCCCGAGGGTAGAGAAGGGTGCAATGTTGCGAATGCAATGCGAATATAAGAGTGTGTCTAAGTGCTTGTCTTTCTATGCTGTACCTCTCATCCCTGTAATCTGAACCTTCCGCCTTAATATAATCTCCTCCGGAGGTCTTGAGAACCGTATCCCTGGTGTCGTGTCATTTTAATCCCAGCCGTGTGTCTTTTCCTTCATTGACCTAGCGTAGCGCGACTAGTCAACGTTCGAGCATAATCGGGTAAACTGTGCAGACGTGGTCATACCAAACCGCTCGGTAAACTAACATCCACCACCACGTCTGTAACAATATATTGTTGCGAATATGGAATTTGGCCTCCATATCCGCTTGTAAATATTCCCCTATTTTCTCCAATACTCCCCAACTTTCCCCAATCCCCCATTCCCTAGTCCCATTGCATGTAAATAACAATCAGTAGAGCCGACCTTCCCCTTATTCCCCCATTAAATGTCGTGCCCAGGTCCACCGCACCACACGTAGACAACTTTCGGACATCTTCCTAGTTATTCTTATTCTATGTCAGTTAAGGCCTCGTCTCCATTAATTATGACTCTTCGTTGCACCAGAATGTGATTATATGGCATCAGTAGTGAGTTTAGGACCTTTCCCATACCTTCTTCCATCTTCTTCCCCAACAATTACAACAACAACAGAGGAGATGGCGGCGGAGCGGGGGAGGATGCGTCCTCCCACCGGCTCGATTAGCTCCAGACCATGCGCTCCACGGGGTTACCACGAAGGGGCTCCTTGTCAGCTCCTCGTCAAGGGCGGAGCCTGGTAAACCCCCCGCACGCACCCAATGAGAAGCAACGTGCCGATTCCACGAGGCGGAGCTAACGAGCCGAGGGCGTGTCACTCCCCGCCGGATATACGCGGCCACGCGCCGGATGTGACGAGAGATGCGCACCCAGCTTGGAGAAGGAAAGCCACCTGCGAGCGCTGAGAGAGATGCGCCCCCAGCTTGAGCAGACAAGACGCCATCCGAGCGCTGCGACCTCCCCGCATCTCTGGACCGGACCGAGTCGATTCTGACCTTTGAGCCCAGGTGCACCTGGAGCCATCGCTACCCGCCTGTCCTTTCCATCAATCCCCGTGTGAGTCAGCCTTGTCCCGTTTACCTGTCGTCTGTCCGGGGTTAATATAAGAGTGTGTCTAAGTGCTTGTCTTTCTATGCTGTCCCTCTTGTAGTTGTAATCTAACCTTCCGCCTTAATATAACCTCCTCCGGAGGTCTTGAGAACTGAACCCCTGGTGTCGTATTGTGTTATTGTAATCCAGCCGGGTGTCTTCTTTTTCTTATTGAGCCAGCATAGCGCGACTAGTCAACGTTCGGGCACAATCGGGTAACTTGTGCAGACGTGGTCATACCAATAAACCGCTCGGTAAATAACATCCAAGCCACGTCTGTAACAATTGGTGTCGAGGAGTGGAATTCGAACCCGGGACTAAATTTATTAGGCCCAAATTGGTAACAAGTAGAATCGATTCGGAGCGCGTTTCCCGCGCGAAATTATAACGGCGAAATTTGAATTTGTTTTACGAAAATAAAATAAAAAACCGAATTTTGAAAGTCGCGCTATGGCGGATCAAGACGGCTGGGGTCCGGTAGGGGAGAGTGAAGCAGGGTCGGTCCAGGACCAAATTGAGGGACATGAGGGACATGAGGAGAGCGAAACAGCGAGGGTAGCAGGCACGCAAAATGGCGCCTCGCAAGAGCGCGCGGTAGCCGAGCCCGCTGTATAACCGGGCTTTAACATGCAGCCGATTGACATACAGGCCCTCATTGCGCAGCTACAGGCAGCTGTACAGATGAGTATGGGGAGCCAGATTGAGCGATTGGGTGAGCGGTTGGGGAACCGGATGGATGCTCAGAGTGAGCAATTGGGGGTAATGGGGAACCGGATGGATGCTCAGAGTGAGCAAATGAGGGTTGATAGTGGGCGAATGGAGGGCCAAATGGGGGTAATGGGAAACCAAATGGGGGTAATGAGGGACGAAGCGAGGGGTACCAGTGAGAAGTTAGACAATAATTTTGAGGGGTTAGACAACGGGATAAAAGAAGTGAAAAATGGGTTAACGGGGGTAGAAAACAGAATGGCCGCTCAAGAGAATCAAATGGAAGGGATGCAAAAGGGGTTAGAGGGGGTAGAAAATAGAATGGCTGCCCAGGAGAATCAGATAGAGGGAGTGAAAAATGGGTTAGAGGGGTTAGAAAACAGTATGGAAGGCAAATTGAGGGACATGAGGGACCAAGCGGAAAGGGAAGTTAAACAAATGGAGCAGCAGATAGAGGGGGTCAGAATGGGGGTAGAAACCAAACTGGATGCTCACAGGGAGGAAATGGAGCAGATGAGGGTGGCATCTGGGCAGGAGATGCAAGTGATGGGAGAGGAGATCAGAAGAGGAGTGAGTGAGGAGGTCGGAGGAGTGCGCGAGGAGGTGAGGCACTGTAAGGAGCGCATGGAGAAGGAGGTGAGAAAGGGGACTGTAAAGTTACAAGGGGGCATAGAGGACCTGACGCAGGAGGTGGAACAGCTGACGGAGGGACAAAAAGAACTAACGGAGCAGGTTCAAAGGAACACTGCGGTATTAGGAGGGTTAAAAGTGACACAGAAAGAACTAAAAGACGACTTGATAGCGACGAAGAGGGAATGTCAGATGGTACGTGAGGGACTGACAACGAGGTTGGACGAGGTGATAGAGGTAATGGAGACGAAGGACCGGCAGGTGAGGACGCACCTGGAAACGGTCAAGGTAGCCTTAGAGGATGAGCTTGAGGAGACGTACCGGGGAATAAAAGAGGTGAAGCACAAATTAGAAGAAGTGGAAGAAGGGATGAGCGAAATTAAGAAGCGACGGAGAGGGGATAAGAAAGAGATAAAAGAGGAGATAAAAGAATTGGTCCAAAGTCTGTGTTTGGATCGTGATGATGTGCTCATTAACCGGATGAGGGATTCGCAGGTGATGGAGGAGAAGCGAAGAGGAAGAGGACCCGGTGTAAGTGGTGACCAACATGGTCGTGCGTATGATGCGCCAGGGGATTTAAGGAGCTTGGGGGTCGAGATAGACCCGGGTGTTCGTGAGAGGCCATTGGGGAAGTGTGTGACAGGTCTGGTGTGCGAAAGAGGAGGTGTGCGAGAAAGTCCGACTCTGGGGTGTGTGAGGAAAAAGTGCGTGCCAAGGAGTAGTGAGGGTGCTGGCGAGAGTGAGTCGGTCGTAGCGCGTGTGCGAGGGGGCACATGGAAGCGCGGTGTGGTGAGCGTTACAGAGGATGTAATGGGAGAGTGTGCGCGAGAAAGGTGTGTGATGGACAGGTGCATGAGGAAAGAGTGCGCTGTCAGAAGTAAGGAAGAGTGTCCACCTGTGGTGAGTGTTACAGAGGGTGTAACGGGAGAGTGTGCGCGAGAAAGGTGTGTAACGGACAGGTGCCTGAGGAAAGAGTGCGCTGTCAAGAGTAAGGGTGAGTGCGCTGTCAAGAATGGAGGTGAGAGTAGTGAGAGTGACATGGAGCGTGAGTTAGTTGTGACAGGTGAGAGAGGATGTACACCTGGGATGGAAGGATGCACACCTGGAATGGTAGAGCGTGAGTGGGAATGCACGCTGGAATTGGTAGTGAGGCACGTGGTTGGGTGTGCGAATGAGGGCACACCTGTGATTGTCACAGAGGAGGTGACCGAGAAAGGGGCGCGAAGAGGTGTATTGGTGAGGTGTGCTACCAACGAATGTGTGCCAAGGTGTTCGGTGGTCAGGTGTGTGACCAAGGCTGTGAGTGGAATGGGTGTGCCTGGGTGTGTAAGGAACGGTACAAGGAGAATGGGAACAGCTGCATGTATGAGCAAGAAAGGGGTAGCGTATGCATGTAAGCCTGCAGGTGAGGCATCGACGATAACCGGGTTAAAGGTTAGGTCGACTTTTAGCCGAATCGGGCCCTCGCTGCGTGCCGGGCTTCGCGTGCCGCGAGAACCAGCGGAGATCCGAGCCACGGCGGGTTCGAAAGGACCGCCGTGCGCGATCCACGCTGGGCCTCGCGTGGAGCGGCCGCGTCCGGGCTCCACTAGGCGGAGCGGGCAGCCCGATAGGAAGGGTCGTCATGGCGACCACTTTCTATTGAGACGTGCCGGCAGGTCGAGATCGGGACATTGGATGGCTCCACGCCGAGGTGGTGCATGGGATCTCGGCCCGGGTAAGCCTCCGTCCCTGCCCCGAATGCGGGACGTATCCAGCCGCTGGCACAAAAGAACCCGCGTTCATTGCTCGGCTGTACGAAGCCGGGCTGTAGATGTGAATTGGCGCACCGAGAGGACCTAATAAGTAGACGGGTGATGGTGATAGTGATAGTAGTGATTTGATACAAAATTTAGAAAAGTGAATAGAATTGGCAGTAAATAGAAAATTTTTGAATTGTTGGATTTGGATGAGCGAAATTGGTAGTGAGAGACCCCCGATGTGGTGGGATGGCAAATCCACCATCCCTCACAGGGGGGGGCAAAGGAGCACTAGCTTATGGGGTGTATGGCAGTGAAAACTAGCCCGGGTGGGTTAGGTTATATGGATAGGGCCCTAGAAGATGACATTAGGTGACGTTAAGGTTAGTTAGTGACTGATACCTGTAGTGGGGACGCAGGTAGATTAGTGTGGATTATAATGACGAGGGAGCGCAATAGTTAAAGGGACGACTGGGAAGCGCAAGTTTCAGAAGGGAGTAGTTAGCTGAGATGATGCTGTGTGTGTGAGGATTGAACAGGTGTGATTGCACAGGTGTGCAACTGGACAGGTGTGTGGAGTAGTGTATGAGTAGTGAGTGTTGTGGATCAGCGCGAATGCGCTTGGGGAGAGAAGGGTGCCGGTGGCACCAGGTGTGAGAGCACAGGTGTGCAGGTACAGGTGTGTGGAGAGAGTTGGAGTAAGTGGTACGGAGTGGTGTGCATGGTGCGAAGGTGTGGATGGGGGAAGAGTAGACCCCTTTCACGAGTACCCGGGGCGGGTAGTGTAAGTGTTAGGTAGAGGGTGCAGGTAAATTGTGGTTGGATATTGGCATCTGTGGTGCGGTTGCAGAATGGTGTTGTGAATGGGTGCATTAGTGTTGTGGAAATGGCTGGGCGTGTAGCCTGTTAGTGTGTGTAGTTGGTTGAGCACTCCACCACTGTGAGGATGTCGGCCAGGTGAGGCCGCAGGTGGGCTCTGGGAGCCGGTAGAGTTGTGGATGGGGCCCGAGGATCCGGAGGACGGACCCGGGTAGCCCAGTGCCAGAGAGGGCACCGAGTGGGGAGAGTGCCAGAGGGCCTTCCCCAGGTAGTTAGGTTAGGGTAAGGAGCAGGTAAGCTCGGAGGCAACTGCAGTGGTGGAGGTGTGCAGGTGGGTAGACCCACTGGGAGAGGTACACGTCGCAGCCCAGAAATTGTACGAGGGCACCGGGAGATGAATCGGGGGAGTGAGACCCCAAATTGAAGAGCACCACAGTTTGGCCAATGGGAATTGGTTTTTAGAACCCATAGTGTAAGAGGGCCAATGGTTTGGCCGGAGAAAGCCCCCGGGTAGTGTAAAGTTGTTAAAGTCATTTAGGAGATAGTTAGGATTGATGAACCTGTCGCACCATACGCAGCCACTTACCTGTCGTGATGATGATGACTCCACACCTGTGTTTTCTTTGTTTGTGTTGCAGAAATGAGAATTGCTGTTGGATTTGTGAGACGCATCACGACGTGGATGAGACATTGGGGTGATTCCATCTCTCCCTCCCTAGGAGGGACTGATGATGAATTGGTAATGGCAAATTATGATGTTGAGTTGGGGATGGCAAATTTTGATGAGAGTTGAAAATGGCAAATTTGATTGGTTAGGAGGGAGAGAAGACGAATTTGGTTTATGGGAGGAACGGGGAAGACAGTAGGGATGTTTGTCGATTTGTAAAGTAGATGTTTATGGGTAGTGTTGTGTTTTGTGGATGCAGTAAGGGGTAAGGGAGGGGCCATGTAGGTTACCTGGTGGGGGGGGGGGCGTACGATAGGAACGTACCTGTCTCACCTGGTTCCCATGTGCCCCCAGTGTGCATCACCTTA
Source organism: Myxine glutinosa (assembly GCF_964187855.1). Classification (NCBI taxonomy): domain Eukaryota; kingdom Metazoa; phylum Chordata; class Myxini; order Myxiniformes; family Myxinidae; genus Myxine; species Myxine glutinosa. The sequence goes on along the minus strand of NC_136263.1, from coordinate 190,248,850 downwards.
CATTGCGTGCACTTTTGCGCCCTTACCACCTTACTCACTTGTCTGCTTCTTTTGTCTCCCACCTCCGAGGATCTGGCTTTGGGGTAGAGAGAGAGGAGAGAGAGGTGCTGGCTGCGCAGTTGTGGGCCTGCACTTTCGCTGTTTGCTGCCGGGATCGATACACCATATGGACCGCAATGTTTGTGGCCACCCACAATGGACCGCAGTTCGTTTGCGGCCAAGCACCACCCGGGGATGGACCTATGGGTCAACGTGGCACCTATGCCATACAGGTGAACCACTAATAGTTAACACCACCAAGTGCACCACAAGAAGAGCAAGAGACACCTGCAGGGTTAGGGGTTGTCGAATTTATTTTTATTCCAATGAACAATGGTGACTGCACCGATTGGTGGTGGGGTGGTGCTGTTGATGCTCGGGAAGGGTGCTCTGCACGTTATTAAAGGCCGTCGGCCACAGAGCACTCGTGGGTTGGTGTATCGATGTTGGCAAGCGCGCTCTCTCTATGCATAACATCTGCATGTGTTCCTCCAAAAACAGGTCCTGGATCGTAGTGTAAATAGCAGCGTAGTCTTGTAAATAATGCTCCCTACCGGCTGTATGTTTAGTTTGCGAATTCTTTCCGGATTCGGTTATCCTGTGGGTGTGTTTCTGTGAGGAGAAGGGTGCAACGTCGCAGGGGGACATATTTACTCATTTGTGAATATCTGTAAAACTGTCGCACTCAGGGTAGAGTTAATAGTAGAGGGAACTACATTGCGTGCCACACTAAAGTAGGTAAAAATTTATCGGGTCGGGACGCCCCGAGGGTAGAGAAGGGTGCAATGTTGCGAATATGGAATTTGGCCTCCATATCCGCTTGTAAATATTCCCCTATTTTCTCCAATACTCCCCAACTTTCCCCAATCCCCCATTCCCTAGTCCCATTGCATGTAAATAACAATCAGTAGAGCCGACCTTCCCCTTATTCCCCCATTAAATGTCGTGCCCAGGTCCACCGCACCACACGTAGACAACTTTCGGACATCTTCCTAGTTATTCTTATTCTATGTCAGTTAAGGCCTCGTCTCCATTAATTATGACTCTTCGTTGCACCAGAATGTGATTATATGGCATCAGTAGTGAGTTTAGGACCTTTCCCATACCTCCTTCCATCTTCTTCCCCAACAATTACAACAACAACAGAGGAGATGGCGGCGGAGCGGGGGAGGATGCGTCCTCCCACCGGCTCGATTAGCTCCAGACCATGCGCTCCACGGGGTTACCACGAAGGGGCTCCTTGTCAGCTCCTCGTCAAGGGCGGAGCCTGGTAAACCCCCCGCACGCACCCAATGAGAAGCAACGTGCCGATTCCACGAGGCGGAGCTAACGAGCCGAGGGCGTGTCACTCCCCGCCGGATATACGCGGCCACGCGCCGGATGTGACGAGAGATGCGCACCCAGCTTGGAGAAGGAAAGCCACCTGCGAGCGCTGAGAGAGATGCGCCCCCAGCTTGAGCAGACAAGACGCCATCCGAGCGCTGCGACCTCCCCGCATCTCTGGACCGGGCCGAGTCGATTCTGACCTTTGAGCCCAGGTGCACCTGGAGCCATCGCTACCCGCCTGTCCTTTCCATCAATCCCCGTGTGAGTCAGCCTTGTCCCGTTTACCTGTCGTCTGTCCGGGGTTAATATAAGAGTGTGTCTAAGTGCTTGTCTTTCTATGCTGTCCCTCTTGTAGTTGTAATCTAACCTTCCGCCTTAATATAACCTCCTCCGGAGGTCTTGAGAACTGAACCCCTGGTGTCGTATTGTGTTATTGTAATCCAGCCGGGTGTCTTCTTTTTCTTATTGAGCCAGCATAGCGCGACTAGTCAACGTTCGGGCACAATCGGGTAACTTGTGCAGACGTGGTCATACCAATAAACCGCTCGGTAAATAACATCCAAGCCACGTCTGTAACAATATATATATATATATATATATATATATATACGTATATATATATATATATATATATATATATATATATATATATATATATATATATATATATATATATATATATATATATATATATATATATATATAAAACAACGCACATCTTATATCACAATCAAATTAGCTCACCCTTAAATTATCTTAATATCAGCAACATGCCAGGCCAATATCACACAGTGGGTTACCCCATCATTCCTCCTGTAAAGCACGCACGATGTCGATGCCCCATCCAGATAGTAGATGAAGTAAAACTAGAACTTGATATAATTCTGAGACAGGGCATCATACAAAAGTTTGATGAGCCTACACACTGGGTCAGGTCAGCAGGCTCACCAAGGTGCGGAAAGCACAATAGCTGAGACTATGCCTGGACACAAAATACTTCAACTGTGCCATCAACAGGTGCCATTGTCATATTCCCAAGCTCAAAGAGCTAACAAATAAGTTTGCAATGACAGAAGGATGCAGCTCACCGCCTAATTGTGTATAATTTGATAACTGTATTTTGTGTATATTGATAATATTGTTGCGGTTTTGAGTTTTGTACAATAAAGGTCAATTTTCCCCCTCATAGTTTAGTCACACTACAACACGTAGCCTCGTGATAGTTCATTTATTTCTTAGTATGTGTGAGAATAGTCCTTTTCCTGTGTTAATTTTGCATTGAATAGAATAATGAGAATAGGTCCTTTCATTGTCCTCCATTGCCTTATGCCGCCTCTATTGCCTTATGCTGCCTTACGCCTCCTTATGCTGCCTTTGGCTTTTTGGCGCGAATTAACACGAGGCAGGCCTGGCAAATCGAGGCAAGACCGAATGAGGGCGGCGGAGAAGCTGACGGTAAGCGCGAGCCGCCAATCAGGGCTTGAAGGGAGTGGCTGCGTCACTGCGCCACAGGGCGTGGTTGGAACATTCGAGAGGGCTAAGGGGTTTGCCACATAACCCGTTGCGCGAAGCCCCCACAGCAGTTCTGCGAAGGGGAGAGCTTGCAAGTTATAAAATTCCTGTGGGAGTTGAGCAGTTCGGTCAGTTAAGAGTTCTGCGAGAGGGGAGCTGCAGTCAGTGAGCAGTTCGGTGAGTTATGAGCTGGGTGATGAGCTTGAGAATTCTGTGAGCAGTTCTGCGAAGGGGTGAGCTTGCAAGTTATTAAAGTCCTGTGAGAGTTGGGCAGTTCTGCGAAGGGAGGCGCTTGACTAAGTTCTGTGAGAGTTGAGTGTTGTACAAGAGAGAAGACGCGCATCAACTAAGTTATAAGCGCTCTTACCAAATTGGACATTCGGTTGAGCTTGAGGCCGAGCCTCTATTGGGTTACGCGAGTGATAGCGCGCCGGCAAGTAAACGCGCTGTGGAAAACCGCCAAGCCGGCGAGAGACGCGTACATTTCCCTCCTGCCTCATCTGCCCTTTGTTCGAGAGACGCGCTACAGAGATCCCTTCCACCGCCTGCTTGCCATCTTCATCAACGGACGTGCTGTGACCGGGGAAAGCCACGCCGGGCGGGGCCGTTCCTGGACGACCAAGGCAGCGCGTGAACATCCTGCCTGCATTTCCCCTTTGTGAGTGCGATCGGGCCCGTGTCTGGGTTTAATATAAGACTGCTTAAGGCTGCTCTGTGTCTCTCTGCTTTCTACCGACTTGTACATACTTGTGTAAATAATAATTAAATAGTGTTCTTTCTTTATTCGACCGTCTCATGTTTTCCATCATTGACTAAGCGTGGTACGAATAGAACCGCTCTAATTGGGTTCCAATACTAACAGTAACTGCATGGACCACGTGGTACGCAATCCGCTCAGTGTACCCAAATTACACGTGGCTCGTGCGAGGCTTGATTCCCCGCTTCCGCTGCAGCGCAGGTATTTAGGTACGTGCAAGACTTGTCCCGAAACCCTACCTTGCGTTTGCCTGGGAGGGGCGTTTCAAGTCTCGGTTACGCCGGCCTAGAAAGAACAAGGGGCTTAATCTCCCTTTGGTAAGGGTAGGAAGGGCGGCGGAAAACCGTAAAAATATCATGTATTTGATAACTGACTCTTGTAGCTGTGTGCGCAAAGTCACATTTCTGTTCCTCTTGTGGTGACAATGATCAATAAGTGGCTGGTGCAGTGACATGTGGTTTTGTTCATATTTCAGTAAATATTTCTTTTCAGTTACATTATATCAATAAAATATGGTTCAAGCTCTCACTTTGTTTTGCCCTTGGACAAAATCACACGTGGGAACACCTTAAAATGAAACTTTGGATCGAGTGCCATGTACAACCAACCATACATGAAGATGGGGAACTGCAACTTTGTACTCTGCAAGTCTCAAACATCAGGGAAACATCGTCCGTGTTGGCCAAACTTGTGAAATTTCGTCCTGTGTAGAAACCCTTGTGTTTGATGTTCGAAAGAAGGGCCTGATCAAAAGTTGGCCCTTTTTGACCCCTTGAAATGAAATATCCCATGTGGAACTACATCATTGTATTCAGCAGGTCTGAAACATTAGAGGAAAGAGGGAACAACTGCTGTGTTGGGTGAACATATGAAATATCATCCAGTGCGGAAACCCTGGTCTTTGAAGTTCGAAAGAAAGGCTTGATCAGAAGTTGGCCTTTATGACCCCTTTTGCAATGGAATATCATGTGTGGAATTGCACCATAAATTCAGCAGTTCTGAAACATTAGGAATCGCCCAATTCCACTTATTTCGTAGAACGTTCCGGCAGAATTCCTTCCCGGACACATTTTGAGCCATCAGCTCGCGGCGTCTCTGGATCTTTAAAATTAATCATTTAAATGAAATTATTCATGCAATCTGAATTTGATGTTGCTTGTTGATTCATGAGCAGCGATAGTTGTTTGTTTTGCTTGTTTCCTTGAAAGAAAGGGCGATGTGACGTATGAGTTGGGTTAGATCATTGTTGTTGTGGTTGCATTATTGTTGCTGCTGCGTGTGTGTCCCAGCCAATTTTTTTTTTCATCGGGAGTAATGCATTCGATCGTGTCCGTGTGTGTGTGTGTGTTCGTGTGTTTGTGAACAAGATATCTGGAAAAGTTCTGAACGGATTTGGATGAAAGTTGGTGGGATGATTGCCCTTGGGATAAGGAAGAATTGATGAGTTTTTGGTGAAGCTCAGGATATTATTCCGGATCCATGAATTTTTTGAAGGATTGTTTACCATTGGAAGACAGGGCTCATTTTTTTTTTAACATTATCTTCTATATATTATATATTTAACATTGTGATATGAAAATAGTTTTCATATTTGTTGTAAATGTAGTTTAAACTCGTGGTTATGCGTTAGAGCGGTGTATTTTGTTAGCAGCGTCGTCTTCAAGGTTCTTTTTTTTTTTTCCTAATAAAGACATTCTGTCATTTTAAAACCACCAAAGTGTGTATTAGGTTTCCCCGTTTCATAAAATGTATCGTTTGATACGTATAATGCTTTAAAAGTTTTTTTTTTTGTTTTTTTTTAACCTCAAGAGATATCAACATTTACCTCAGCGAATGTCAATCGCGGTGTCAGTATTTGATGAACTTATAAAGACTTTGGTGAGTTATTAGTGTGACAAGCATGTGCACGGGATTCTTCCCAGAAGAATGAGTGGTCGCATTAGCTTGTACGACTTAAAATGAGCGAGTTTTGTTTCGACGTTTGGGCCAGTTTTACATGTTGTATTGAAGCGCGGTGCTACGCGCGCTACTTGTATAGCAAGGAGGAAGCGGACAACGCGGTAAGTTCAAAGAGTCTTTATTACAAGAGCTCCACTGTAGCACTGGAGCGCTCCGGGCTGCGCGCCCGGTGTATATCCCGCGGCCACGCCTACCCCTCGGGCGTGGCCGCCGCCCACTTGGTGCGCGGAATGATGCCCTCACGCCAGTGAGCTTTCGTGTCCGCCACACGCGCCCCCCCAGAATTCCCGCGCACCTGGAGGGCCAGTTTGCGGGGCAAATGGATGACCCGGCCGAAGCGCCCTCTGGCGACTGGCGGCGTCCGGGGTGCAGGGATGCCAGCTGGAATGTCTCCGGCTGCACCCGGGATGGGTGCAGGACCGGGGGGCGGCGTGCCGGCGGGCCTGGGCGGTGCCGGGGGTCCGCCCGCAGGGGGGCGGCCCCGACGCGGGGGCTGAGCCGCCGGCGGTGGGTGGTCCACGTCGAGGTGGGCCGGCTTGAGGCGATCCACTGAGACGCGGTTGGGAGTACCGCCGATGTCCAAGGTGAAATGTTTCACCCCGGTCTCCAGCACGCGGAAAGGCCCGTCGTACGGGGGCCGCAGTGGTGTCCGGTGGGCGTCGTGCCGGACGAAGACGTACTCCGCGGTGCGAAGCTCCGGGGCGACGTGCGTAGGTGGGTGCCCGTGGTGCGCCGTCGGCACCGGGGCGAACCTCCGGGCGGTCTCCTGCAGCGCTGAGCGCTCCTGCGCCGCGGACCATGGTGCCGTGGGGTCGGGGAGGAACTCGCCCGGCACCCGCAGCGGTTGTCCGAAGACCAACTCCGCCGCGAATGCGCGCAGGTCGTCCTTGGGCGCCGTCCGGAGGCCCAGCAGGACCCAGGGGAGCCTGTCGACCCAGCCGCCGTCGCGGAGGGTGGCCCGGAGCGCAGCCTTCAAAGAGCGGTGGAACCGCTCGCACAGGCCATTGGCCTGGGGGTGGTAGGCCGTGGTTCGGTGCAGCTGGACCCCGAGCCCCCGCACGACCGCCCCCCAGAGCTCCGAGGTGAACTGGGGGCTGCGGTCAGATGAGATGTCCGAGGGGGCGCCGAACCGGGCAACCCAGGTGGCGATGAACGCCTGCGCGACGTCCGCCGCCATCGTCGCCGCCAAAGGCACGGCCTCCGGCCACGGGGTAGTGCGGTCCACCATTGTCAGGACATGGGTGAAACCCCGCGAGGGGGGCAGAGGTCCCACCAGGTCCACGTGCAAGTGGTCGAACCTACGTTCCGGCACCGTAAACGGGGCCAATGGGGCCTGGGTGTGCCGGTGCACCTTCGCGCGCTGGCACGTGAGGCACGTCCTGGTCCAGCCGCGGACGGCCTTCCAGAGGCCATGCCAGACAAACTTGTCGGCGACCAACCTCTGTGAGGCCTTCGTGCCTGGGTGGGACAGGCCGTGGATGGCGTCAAAAACCTGGCGCTGCCAGCCCGCGGGCACGATGGGGCGAGGCCGCCCGAGGGAGACGTCGCACAAGAGGGCCGTGCCCGCGCCGTCGAACGGCACCTCGGTGACGCGGAGGCCCGTGACGGCGGTCCGCAAGGCCTGGACGCCAGGGTCGGCGGCCTGGTCCGCCGCCATCCGGGCATAGTCGATGCCAAGGTGGACTGCGTGGGCGACGGACCGGGAAAGGCAATCCGCCACCGGGTTGTCCTTCCCCGCGACGTGCCGGATGTCCATTGTATATTCGGACACGGCCGAGAGGTGACGCTGCTGCCGGGCCGACCACGGCTCGGCGACCTTGCCCATCGTGAAGACCAGTGGCTTGTGGTCGACGAAGGCCGTGAACGCACGGCCCTCGAGCAGATGGCGGAAGTGCCTGACCGCCAGGTGAAGCCCGAGCAACTCGCTGTCGAAGGTACTATAACGGCGTTCGGGCGGGCGAAGCTGCCGGCTGAAGAACGCCAGCGGTTGCCAGGCACCACGCACCCATTGCTTGTGCACGGCGCCCACCGCGTAGTCCGAGGCGTCGGTGGTGAGGGCGATCGGTGCATCGGGCGCCGGGTGCGCGACCATGGTGGCGTTAGCCAAGGTGAGCTCCGCGCCCGTGAACGCCGCGTCCATCTGCTCGGTCCAGGTAATGTCACCTTTGCCCGGCTTCCCTCGGAGGGCCTCGTGCAAGGGGCGCAGGAGCTGGGCGATGCGGGGCAGGAACCGATGGTAAAAGTTTACCATGCCCAGGAACTCCTGGAGCCCCTTGATCGTGCGGGGGCGCGGAAACCCCTTCACCGCCTCCACCTTGGCTGGTAGGGGGACGGCCCCGTGCCTGGTGACGCGGTGCCCCAAAAAGTCGATGTCGGCGACGCCGAACCGGCACTTGGCGGGGTTCACCTTGAGGCCATGCTGGCCCAGACGTTCGAAGAGCGTGCGGAGATGGTATAGGTGCTCTTCGCGGGACGTGCTGGCGACGAGGATGTCGTCCAGGTAGACGTAGACGAAATCCAAGTCGCGCAAGACGCTGTCCATTAGTCGCTGGAACGCCTGAGCCACATTTTTCAACCCGAAGGGCATCCGAAGGAATTCGAAAAGTCCGAATGGCGTGATGACCGCCGTCTTCGGGATGTCCTCCGGCCTGACGGGGACCTGATGGTAGCCGCGTATGAGGTCCACCTTTGAAAAGAAGGACATGCCCGCCAACAGGGCCGAGAAGTCCTGAATGTGGGGGACGGGGTAGCGGTCGGGGGTGGTGGCATCGTTGAGGCGCCGGTAGTCCTCGCACGGTCGCCATCCCCCGCCGGGCTTTGGCACGATGTGGAGCGGCGATGCCCAAGCACTCTCGGAGCGCCGCACGATGCCGAGCTGCTCCAGCGTAGCGAACTCCGCTTTAGCTACCGCGAGCTTCGTCGGCTCGAGGCGGCGTGCCCGGGCGTAAACCGGTGGCCCGGCGGTGGGGATGTGGTGTTCCACCCCGTGCTTGACGGCCCCCGCCGAGAAGGTGGGCCGCGTGAGGGCCGGGAAGCCGGCGAGGAGGCGGGTGAATTCGTTCGCTGCCGGAAGCGTACAGATGAACCTGGCCGGAACCGAACCGCTCAGCAAGCCGCTCGATGAGCCGCTCTGGGAGCTGCTCAACGAGGCGGGCAGCGCGCAAGTGAGCGAGCTGAACGTCTCAGCCTGGACAAGCCTTCTGTGCTTTACATCCACCAACAGGCCATTGGCACAGAGGAAGTCCGCGCCAAGCAGTGCCATAGGCACGTCGGCAGTGACGAACGACCACCGGAAAACCTGCCCTCCGAACCGCAGAGAAAGGCAGCGTTTTCCGTATGTGCGAATGGACGTACCGTTGGCAGCAAGCAGCGCGGGGCCCTGGCCCGCGGTCTGCTTGTCGGACGTACCGGCGGGAACGACACTCACCTGCGCTCCCGTGTCGCACAGGTAACGGCGCCTGGATAAGGTGTCCGTGATGAACAGTAGGCTGTTCGAACGGCCGGCGCTCAGTGCCACTACCGAGGGCTGGCCCGGGCGTTTCCTGACCTGCCGAATGAGCACGGCGGGCGACATTGCCGAGCCGCATGGCCGAACTGGGCGTGGAAAAAACACCAGGTTGACGGCGGAGTCGGCGGAGGCCGCGGTTTTCTCCGCGGCGGCGGTGGTGGGCGGGGCCTGGCGGCGGCCGCGAAGTGTGCATCAGCATCAGCCACGAGGTGTGCATCAGCCTCGGGATTCGCGACGGCCGCGCCAAAACTCGCCTGCGTGTCCAAAACCACGAAGAACCTGTCGGCCTCGGCAGCGAGAGCTCGGGATTCCATCGTCGCAGAACCGGCCAAGGCGAGGCGTACTCGTGCCGGCAGCCGGCGTCGAAATAACGCCCGGAATAGAGTAGTTAGGTCCAAAACTTCAATTCCGTGACCATTTTCTGGCTAGTAAGGTTTGACGATTGATTTGACTTCTATTGACATTTTATAACAAAAATAGCCTCTATGTCCCTCCCAAAAATCCCGGCATTTTTCGCCAGAGGCCCGAATCCAAGATGACCGCCGGCACTATCTTGAAAAATTACGTTTTTAACCAGAACACCTAGAATCACGTACAAAGACACTTTTTTGGGTAATTTGACCACGAGGATTCCGAATCTGACATTAGTTTGACGTTATGACATTATTTTGACCCAGAAATCCAAGATGGCCACCATCCAGTAGAGCGAAAATGCAACTTTTAAATGGGAGAACATATGATCATGAATTAACACATTATTTTGGCTAAATCTATCCTGGCCACGGAATTGAGGTCCTGATTAGTGAATTGCTATTTTCTTGTTTTTTATTTGTCTGTGTGTGTAATGTCATGTACTTATTTCTGTCTTTCCAGGGAGTATACGAGCGAATGAGACGGCACTGAGAAGCGCAGTATTCAGAAGATAGCTGTCAAGAGAATGTCCACCGTTCCGTGTGTCCTCCAGTGTGGCGGGCTTTGCAATGAAGCCACTGATGTCGTTACCTCCGTTGAGAGTTGGGAAAATCTCAAGAAAAAAGCCCTGTTATGGAGCGGTCTTGACAAGTTCGGAGACGTTTATGCAACAGTCAATTGGGATAATGGTCCCGGCAGACAATGTGTCCATAAATCATGTAGGCTGACCTTATGGAATGCTAATAAACTGGAGCAGGCCAAGACAAGACAGAAAAAACGAGAAGTCAAGGAATGCCAATCTCAGTCTTCGTCCATGTCTGAGGCTTTCCCCCCGGCTACTTCTCCACCTGCCAAGCGGCTGCGATCAAGTGTAGAAGGGCTGATACATGAAAAAACAAAATGTGTCTGGTGCTGTAAACCAGAGTCGGCAAAGCACCCAGAATCAAAGCTGTCCCTGATTTCGTATGATAATGCATGGGCAACGTTCAAGAGTCACACGGTGGCCCTCGAAGATCAGAGCATGCGAGACAGAATCAACTGTGTGATCGATTATGCAGCTGATGACCCATATGCAATTGAGATCAGATATCACAACAAATGCTGGTTGAAATATGTGCGTAGTTACCAGAAAATGAGTGAAGATGACAAACTCCCACGCATGCACAATGTCAATCTCCGTGAGGCTCAGACTATCTTCTTTGACCACATCAGAACAGTTATCTTTGAGGAACGTGAGCTAAGGTCACTACAGAGCCTCATCAAAGACTACAGCTCTATCATATCTCGGTATGGCTTCTCAACATCCAGCATCAAGTCATCCTTTATCAAAGATATCCTGACCCGGGAGTTTGAGGGCAAGATCGGCTTCCACTCCCGCCCTCAGAGAAACCAGAGCGACCTAGTCTATGACACGTCTGGGGGTGGTTCATATGTTGAAGCAGCACTCTCCGCCATCGGTGTTAGCAGTGAACAACTGGTGCACAATGTGGCTAAGCGGCTCAAGGATGATGTCAAGTCAATCAAACCCATCCCATGGCCGCCAAGAGTCGAGGAGCTAGAAGAGGAGGAAGAGCTCTCGCCTCTCATGGTGCAGCTGCTATCTGCTTTGCAGGGGAAGAAGGAGGTAGATCTGTCTCCCAGCACACTCTCTCTCACTTCTCTCATCACGCAGTACATTACAAAGCAACCCACCACTACCGCCATCAATGCCACCGTCACCCTTCATGGGATGACTCGCAGCAAGGAGCTTATTGACTCTTACTACAAGCTGGGCATGGGGATCAGCTACCCGAACGTGCTTCTCCTACGTAACCTCTGGACCATGCATGACCTCGAGCGATGTTTGATCTGTCCTGATGAGATCGCTGAGGGAGAACCAAGCATTAGTATCATTGACAATGATGACTTTACCAACAACACGTTGACAGGAGGGGGTACTGCACACCGCTGTAACTGGATGTTTCTGCAACGTCTAGAACGTCTTGTACCGGATTATGAGGCTAACATCCAGGATGAGCAAACACGCATCACAGACGCAAAGACTGTGTCACAGGCACTAACTGAGAAGGCATCTGAGATGCAGGTAGTTAAGCCGTATAGGACGATAAAACGTGGGGAGCCTCCCATCCGGCCAAAGCCCACTATGTTCTCATCAAGTACAAAGCATCAGTGCAAGCGGAGCATTTTTCATGCCCTTGCTCGTGTGGACGTGGATGGTGACCGCCCTAATGCAGCTGAGCAGGCTATCCCTTCATACAATGGGTTTTATGCTGGTTTAAATGCGGAGCAAGGGAAGAGCAAGGCTTATTTTCATATGTCCTACAATCAACCGCCCAACAAGTCAGTTGTGAATGACATCATGGACAAGCTTTCTATCATCATTGCCACCAAGCACATGCCTTTCGCCTTCTTAGTGGGAGATCATCCCGTGTACGTCCTCATTACCCTGCTCAAGGCCGAGAACCTAAAGAAATACCATGACATTGTGCCCTTTCTAGGTCCCTTCCATACACAGTGTGTGATGATGAGTGCTATATACAAGCGCTACAACAGGAGTGAGTTAGGAGATGTACTCATGGCAGCAGGAGTTATTGCCGAGGGCTCCGTTGATCGTGCGCTGAAAGGCAAGCATTACAAAAGGGGGCTGCGTTGCTTGAGGCTTATGTATGAGGCGCTCATGAGTCAGCTGGTGCAGGAGAGGCTCGTGCCCTGCCTGGCTGATGAGACGAGGGAGAACCTCGAGTTTCTGAGAGATACTAGTCTTTCCCAAGAATCCCGTGCTGCTGCTCATGCAGCACTGGAGGAGGATGCTGACCTGGACAGCCTTATCACTAACTTATTCATCCATGTGGAGGCCAGTGACATGGCAGACTACTGGAGGGACTTCCTGTCCATGACAGATGCACTAATGCAGAATGTCCACGCAGTCCATATCTGTAACTGGGACGAGTACGTCAGCTCTCTGCGCGCCATGCTGCCATGGATGGTAGCGTACGACAACAATAGGTACGGGAGGTGGCTATCTGACTTCTGGGCAATGCTGACAAATCTACCTGCTGATCAGGTCACCTTCCTTCGTACTGACTTCGCTCAGTCCATCACAGGCAACCCCTACTCCAACATGGCCTGGGACATGTGGATCGAATGCACCATGAACAAGGGCAGCAAAATGAAGTCTGGCTGGCTCTCCATCCTCAAGAATGAGAAGCAGCTGCTGGTGCACTCCAGAAATGTGAACAATGTAGCCCAGATCCGGGCGGCTCATAATGCCCTGGCCAACCGAAAAAAAGCCAAGAGGAAGCACATTGAATGTGGCCCAAAACGAATGCGAGAAGATGAGCAGTGCGTGCAGGACCTGGTAGCCTGCATACATGAGTTTGACTCCTTTCCATTCGACCCATCCTCACCCACACTCCGTACCCTACAGTCAGCCATGCCTGCCTCTAATGAGCTCGTTGTGGACTTCAATTCTGCCCATGCTGCAGGGGAGGAAAAGTTGACCAGCTTCTTGCAGGAGCGGGTATTCAGTAAGAATACCTCCCTTCATGCACCTGTCCCTCTGAGTAAACGCTTGACATTTGCCAAGATGCCAGACACGGAGAAGCCCAGGGAGGAACTCAAAACGAGAGCTGCTGAAATGGAGCAGAATGCTCTCAAGGCAGTGATCAACCTGGTTGAGGTCAGTCATCTTGTGGACCTCACTGAGTTGCTGGAACATCGTGTTGTTGAGGAGTGTGTGGCTTTATTCAACTCCAACGGAACATACAGGAAGACACAGAAGAGTAAGCTCATCCAGAAACTCTCTCTGCAATCTGTAGATCTGCAGGAACCCTACACCGCTCTCATCGACATGGGCATGATTTGGAGGATGGCAACTCCATCAGCAGAGGATCGACAGACGCAACATGGCACCCCATACAAGTGGTCAGACTATGTCCACAAGGTGTCTTCCATCATCCTTGCCCACCATGGTGATGCTGAACGTATCTTCTGTGTGAATGACCCATATGACACACCATACTCTACTAAAGATGACGAGCGAGACCTGTGGGTACAGGGTAAGGCACATATACCCAACACCTACATGAAATTGAATGACCCCTTCCCTTCTGCCCAAGCATTCAAAACACTTCTATGTAGCGTCAGCAACAAGGGGCGGATGCAAAAGCTGATATGCACCTACCTGACAGACCTTGCAGAGAGTGTTGATGCAGAGATTGTCTACTCTGTTGGCTCCCACTGCACCAATTTGTCAACCCAGCAACCAATGGAGAACTACAGCTTTGACCAGTCTGAGGCTGATACTGTCCTCTTTTCTGCTTACGCAGTTCTGCGTGAATCAGGCTACAGTGGCCCTGTTGTCATTGATACCGCTGATACCGATGCCTATGTCGCGGCAGCAGTCATCTCGCAGCAGCTGCCCGGAAAGCTCTGTATCAAGAGGAAGAAGGAGACTATCTTATGTCATGGCCTGGTTAATGACGAGATGGCAGACTGTATTGTGCAGCTGCACTGTATGACAGGCTGTGATGCCAACTCAGGCTTCTATGGCAAGGGTAAGAAGTTGGTGTATGACCGGGTGGCGAAGAGCCCTGTGGCTCGACGGGCAGCTCTCGCTGTGTGGAGATAGCCTTGACCTTGAGGAGGAGGTGCTAGAGGAGCTCTTCCAGTTCACACGACATGTCATCTATGGCGACGAAAAGAGTAGCACCATGGCTGAGGCCCGTGCAGCAAAGTGGAAGACACTGAAACACAAATCATTTATCCGTCTCCCTCCAGATGCAGACAGCCTACGCCAACACTGCCTCCGAGCAAACTACTTGGCATATCTTGTGCGTCATCCCTCCAAGAAACACCACCCCTCGCCACTCGGACATGGCTGGGAGCTGGTGGGTGGTCGCTGTCGCCCTGTCCGCCACACGCAACCTGCTCTCCCGACACATCTACCTGCACCAGGGCCAGCTGAAGAGAGTGAGGAAGATGAGAGCCAGGAGGGGAATGAGGAGCGAGATGATGATGTACAAAGGCGGGGAGATTCATCGGAATCTGATGATTCAGATTCTAGTGAAGCAGAATGCTCTGATTCGGACTAATCATATAATTAAAGGTCATATTGATTAATTACTTCATTTGAAAACTGTTCAAGTCACAGCTATTAAAAATAGCTTATTTTGAAGTGTAATGAGTTTACTTGTCATGCAATCATCAATTACTTTACTGCAAGATATCCTTATGGAGGTAGTTTCTTTAACATGTTTAAGTACAAAAGTTGCATTTTCGCTCTACTGGATGGTGGCCATCTTGGATTTCTGGGTCAAAATAATGTCATAACGTCAAACTAATGTCAGATTCGGAATCCTCGTGGTCAAATTACCCCAAAAAGTGTCTTTGTACGTGATTCTAGGTGTTCTGGTTCAAAACGTAATTTTTCAAGATAGTGCCGGCGGTCATCTTGGATTCGGGCCTCTGGCGAAAAATGCCGGGATTTTTGGGAGGGACATAGAGGCTATTTTTGTTATAAAATGTCAATAGAAGTCAAATCAATCGTCAAACCTTACTAGCCAGAAAATGGTCACGGAATTGAAGTTTTGGACCTAACTAGAGCGTTCGGGGTTTCGTCGCCCATCAACGACAGCATATGGTCCATGCGGACCGACGGTCGTGTGTCACCGAGCTCAGGGAGGTCCAGGAGGCGGTCGGCCCGTGCGTCCATCGTGAGGCCGAACGTGGCGAGGAGGAGACACCTGATCGCCTCGTACCTGCCGTCGGCCGGTGGGTTCCTCAGGACCGACACGACGCGGGCGGCCGAGCCGGGCCCGAGGGAGGCGACCACGTGGCAGTACATGGTCTCGTCCACCGTGATGCCTCGAAGTCGGAACTGGGCTTCTGCCTGCAGGTACCAAACTTCGGCTTGAGCCTCCCAGAACTCGGGGAGTTTGATTTGGACCGCGTTGGTTGCCATTGCTGTGGCGGGTTCGGGTGGTCAGCGACGGCTGACCAGAACGTCGGAGGGTCACCAATGAAGCGCGGTGCTACGCGCGCTACTTGTATAGCAAGGAGGAAGCGGACAACGCGGTAAGTTCAAAGAGTCTTTATTACAAGAGCTCCACTGTAGCACTGAAGCGCTCCGGGCTGCGCGCCCGGTGTATATCCCGCGGCCACGCCTACCCCTCGGGCGTGGCCGCCGCCCACTTGGTGCGCGGAATGATGCCCTCACGCCAGTGAGCTTTCGTGTCCGCCACAGTATCCCTAAGGAATGAAACGAACGTTTTTCCTGGCTTACAATTTTATTTGAAGTCACACATGCCTCAAAATACACTCACTTATATAGAAATGAACGCTGAATCCGAAAATGTAAGTGAAATTGCCTTGTTTTTTTAAAACATTATCTTCTATATATTCTATATATATATATGTGTGCAGTGTCTGTCTTGTGTTGTCTTGTCTTGTGTTGTCACTGAACTACTCCCTCAAACTTTTGTGAAATCGTACTATTCCAACTTGACCCACGGCGGGAGTATGCGCTCTACTGAGTGGCGTTCTAGTTTGAGCTTTTATTATCAAATTTTCAAAAGAGCAGCTTTCTTTTAAGGATATGGAGAACTCTATAATTAATAAATTTAACTTTTCTTTTTTTAGGTGTTGTTATCATCAGGTTTCGTACAAAGCGGCCCTGGACGGGCTTAACATTTTGAAATGCTTTCTTGTTACCTCCACCACCAAAGGTTAGGTTTTCACACGTCTGTCTGTCCCTTTGTTTGATTGCCTGTGAACAGGATATTTCAAAAAGCTGTGGATGGATTCGGACGACATTTGGTGGGCAGGTTGGGTGTGTGACCAGGATGAAACGATTAGATTTTGGTGAAGATCCAGACACGGATCCAAATACTATAATTTTTTAATTTTTTAAGTCATTCTTCACCATTGGGAGATCGGGCCAAAACGATAGACAGCATGACATCTCAAAAAGTTATGGATGGATTTGGACGAAACTTGTAGGACAGGTTGTGTGTGTGACAAAGAAGAATCGATTCAATTTTGGTGAAAAATGTTTCGACATTATATTAATTCTGTATTGTGATTTTCTGGTCTACTCTGAGAGAGAAAATGTAAACTGTTCACCAGGTGGAGGTATGCTCTCTACTGAGTGCCGTTCTTGTTCCTTACTCGGTTGGTGGGCGGGGTTAATTGCCGATCGAGAGGCTTCTGTTGGCATGGTGTTTGTTATTGTTGTTTAATGGTGAGTTTTATTGGCTGGCCTTGTTGTAGTTGTAAAAAAAAAAACGTAGGGAAAAGCCACAGGAGGCAATCACAGACTGGGACAAAACTAACCTTAATCCCTATCTAGATAACACCCCTCCAACCCCCGTGTGAAGACACATAAACAACCTTTAGCTCCAGTTTCCCTACTTAATACATTGAGATGGCTTCTACACGCCCACGGTCCACGCTACACCTATACAATCCTGCCTCCATTACGGTATTCCATCTTCTACTCCCACAAACGTAACAATATGTATCATAACGATAAAGCTTAATCAAGGGCCAAAATGTCCGACAAATCGTAAGTCCGTTTGCTGTAATAATTCTATTAATGAGAAGGAAATATCCGATTTAAACAGCAACAGCAACGACAGCCATATTGTCTTGTTTCATTTTACACAAATATATCCGATTTGAACAGAAACACAACACCAGCAACAAACTGCACGGAGTTCTCCATGAAAGAAAAAAACATCATTTTAACCAGAATGTCACTTGGTAGGAGAGCATACCTCGGCTCGGCTGAACCATTTGGGTTTTGTATCGCACTGATAGGTCCGATCTGGATCTTCACCCGAACCAAAATCTAGTCGGCTTGTTCTTGTCACCGAACCAACTCATCTACCAAGTTTTGTCATAACCTGTCACAACTTTTTTTATTACTTGCGCCACCGAAGGTGGATGGAGGTTATGTTTTCACCCCTCTCTGTCTGTTTGTGTCTGTCTGTCAGTTTGTTTGTCTGTGAACAAGATATCTAAAAAAGTTGTGGACGGATTAGGACGAAATTTGGTGGAGAGCTTTGGTATGTGAAAATGACGAAATGATTAGATTTTGGTGAAGATCCGGATTCGGATACGGCTAGTACAATTTCTAAAGCGATTCTTCACCATTGGAAGATCAGGCTAAAAACGATACATAGCACGGTATCTCAAAAAGTTGTGGACGGATTTGGACGAAACCTGGTTGACAGGTAATGTGTGTGACAAGGACAAATCGAGTCGATTCTGGTGAAGGTCTGAATATGGATTCAGATACGATAATAATAATAAAAAAATTAGTAATTCTTCACCATTGAGAGATTCGTCGAAAAGCGATAAATAACATTGTTGCGGATCTCGGGTTACGGCGCTCCCCTTACCGAGGGGGGGTTAATCCCCTCGTCTATTAAGCTGGCCGTCCGATTCCTTAGAAGATATCGTGCTCCTTCCGGTCGGAAGCAGGGCGATACTCCTGCCCGAGCCACGGACAAGATGGAATATTGCCCAGCGGTTTAGCAATCCGAAGCTCGAGCCGTTAGCGGCAGTCTAAAGCCGATTATAGCATTTCCTATATCGTGCCACACGTTTTCAATTGGGGACAGGATGAAAGCGATTGGATGAGAAGAAATCAGATGGGTGAAGGAAGAACACAGAATTTATTATACAACACTCAAGAGGAAACGAAAGGCAGCAAGAATATACAAAAGAAGGAAATAAAAGGACATAGGGCAAGCTTATACAGTCTTATATTATCACACGCCCAGGACAGTACAAACGGACTTACACGAAAGGATGGAATGGCAGGGCTGGTGGGAAGGAAGAGAAGGGTCGGGGCAGGTGGTAGGTAGGCGTCGATGGTAGGCGGTGAGGTCCGGCTCCAACCTCGCGCTCCGGTCCACGCTCCGGGTGTTCACTCGTACCGCGGCAACGAGCGGCCGGCAGCTTCGCGTGGCGTTTAACGTGAGCGGACAATTATATCGCGGGGGGGGGGGGGGGGGGGGGGGGGGAGTCTGGGATGCGGCGTACGTAATAAATGGACCCTTAGCCTTCGGCCAGTTGTGCGCCTCCAATGGTCCGTGACAACGGCAAGCAGGGACTCCTTCACCACTCTCGGGTCTTCCGCGTCTGCCGTCCTCTCCCGTATCACTCATCTGATCATCTCCTCAAGTAGTCCCCCGCGGCCGCTTATATTGGCCGATCGCGTATTAAGCCGCTTGCCTTTTTGGATATGCCCATCGGTGAGCTGCCTCGGCCCTGATTGGTCGTGAGGGCTCACCGGTCCGCCCCTTGATGGTGCGTTGAGGAGCCACGCCTTCGTTCCTGGCGCTTGGGTAACTCCTCCCCCTTCTTCTCCAACTCTACCACGTGGCTTATGGTGGCTTGCGGGATAGAAGACCACTCACACTGATGTTGAAAGGAACTTTGGGGCCTACTCTTATTTAATTAATACAACGCAGAGTCAAACTATTGGAAACAGATCCTTGCCTGAAACACATACAAATGAAATAACTAAAGAAGAGCCTATGGTGTCCTACGTGTTGCAATATGACCTAACTAGGGTGCGACCTTTGATCTCTACACAAAAATGGGAATATTTACAGGGGATTATTTATAAGGGATTGTTACAAATATTTACAAAGTGGAGGGTTCTAAAAACCGCAACAATATTTATAAAAGTTGTGGACGACTTATGACTAAAATTGTTGGATGAGTTGGTTTGGTGACAAGAACTAGTCGATTCGATTTTAGTTCAGGTCCGAATCCAGATCTAGCCGATCAGTGGGATACAAAACATAAACTGGTGAACCTGGCAGAGGTATGCGCTCTACCGAGTGCCCTTCTTGTATATCTTGCTATGTATCATTTTTGCCCTTTCACTCAATGGTGAAGTATCAATTTAAAATTCTCTGATCCGGATTTGCTGATCAACACTTATCAAGACCATGTTCCAGGGGGATCGAGTGCTTGCTCTCCTCGTGTGCTCGATGTCGAGGATTTGAATCAAAATTGAGTTAACTCTTCCTTGTCTCATAGGCAACCTCTCCAACAAGTTTCGTCCAAATCCATCCACAACTTTTTGGGATATCCTGCTTTTTATCATTTTGGCCTTTTCTCCCAGTGGTTAATAATCCCTTTAAAAATTCTACTATCTGGATCGGGGTGCAGATCTTCACCAAAATCTAAGCATTTTGTCCGTGTCACATACGCTACATCTCTGCCAAATTTCGTCCGAATCCGTCCACAACTTTTTGAGATATCTTGTAGACAAAGGCCTTGTAGACAGTCTTGTAGACTTCTTGTATCTTTTAGACAAACAAACAGACATACAGGGGTGAAAACGCAACCTCCATCCACCTTTGGTGGTGAGATAATGAATATAAACACGAAGAGGCAAGAAGAGCGAGTGTAGGAGCAAGATCGCGGTGCAGTGAAGAGCTCACCTGGTGCATCGCCTTGCAGGAGGAGGCTTTGTGAGAGGAGGATCGTCCCAATCGATGGCAAAGCGCACCTGAAAGAGGCCTCCGAGTATGACATCCCCATCGGAGAAAATGCTCCTCCCCTCTTGATCAGAGTGAGATTCACAGGTCGTTGAGCACGTGTGAATCGACATCGAGCACACGAGGAGAGCAAGCACTAGATCCCCCTGGAACATGATCTTAAGAAGTGTTGATCAGCAAACTTCACCTTCAAAGGGTTAATCCACCTGCTGTTACCACACGACACGGGATCATTCAATCAACACACCCAAAAAAAAAATGCATTTACCTTATATGTATTCCCTTCGATCTTGATCGCCATTGTTTGTTTGTCCCACGTGTGCATTTGGTTTGCTCAAATGTATTTTCCCCCTGGAGTGAAATGATCAGTCTTGGAGCACAAGAAAAACACCAGGCTCACAATACAGCCTGCTATTAGCGTATTATACAGCGTGTTCCACCTTGTAATCAACTAAATATCCAAATTACCCATCATTTTGCTGGTTACCTTTGCAAGGACAGGTGATGTTGTTTGTAAATGCGTGACCTTTTTGGAAACTTTTAACGTTCTCTTCAACAACGTGTTACATCCCACCCTCCCGAGTAATCACCAAACGAATTGAGCTGTGTGCTACCAAACGTCATTCCAGATGGGATTTTGGAGTTGGTATCAACAAATTGTCTGCCCTTTGTCAGGTGCACGAGATGTATGGATTTTATCCCCCATTGGATGCACTGTCTGCAATAGCTCAATGAATTTTGAACGTTTAATGGTTTTGTTGTAATCTCTCTATTGTCATGCTTTGTATGTAAAATGTACAATTTCGAACATTCGCCTTGTGATAACAGGTAGCATTTCAAATGCTCTTTCTTACATTTCGTACTAAAGTATATGTGTTTCTAGCTGGAGTACCTGGAGTTGCTCAAGCGAAAAATAAACATGAACATATTTGAAATGAGGGCAAATATCATGGAAAAGCAATTGTATCCAAATCAAAATCCATCACAAATGTCAAATCATAATTTTACCTTTTTGGTGAATATATGCTGCTGAATGTGTCGTTTATCTCCCAATCAAATGGTATGGCTGACAGTGGAGTCAAGATTGTGAAGAGACTTCTTAAGAAAGCTGGAGAGCGAGGAGAGGATCCATATTTAGCTCTGTTAGCCTACCGAGATGCCCCGTTAGAAAATGGATGGTCACCGGCGGAACTACTCATGGGGAAGGAAGCTCCGAACCCACCTTCCAACAATAGCTTGGAAGCCGGAGTTGCAGCGCCCTGAGCCTCGATCTATCAAAGGCAAGGAGCCGTCAGAGCTAAAAGAAAAGGAAACCATACGTGTCAGGAACAATGGCCGTTGGGATGACCGAGGCTGAATAGTGCGGATGGTGGGTCCCAGATCATATGAGGTGGAGCTTGATGATGGACGAATCTTTTGAAGAAATGGGCGACACCTCTTGGCTACCAAAGAGTGTTTCCCAGCACAGGCTAGATGGCCTGTGATGGAGGAGAAGTTGTCGACTGCTGAGGAGCTGGAACAGCGACCATCGCAAGGAGAGCAAACAGGACCAGCCACCCAGCAGGTGCCAGCGCAACATCAGGTGCAGGAGCTGTCATGTATGAAGCTGCAAATATTCACCGTTGTATCCCTACACCGTGACCACATTGTATCCCTATGCCCCATTGCCCCAGCTCGGATGGCGCTGCAGTTAATCGGGCCTGTATCGGCAGAGTGAATAAACGTGTACTACATTCGATCGTAGTTTGTCGAGATACCTTACATGGCGACGAGGATAAACATCTAGACCATGACGTCTTTCGGCCATATCGATGAATTCGACCCTCATGAGGGAGATTTTGACACGTATTCTGAGCGGTTGTCCTTTTACTTCGAGGCGAACGGCATCGCGACCGAAGCCCGGATGAAGGCCGTCTTCCTGTCCGTTTGCGGAGTTGAGACGTTCACACTCGTTAAAAACCTGATTCGTCCTCGGACAATCCAGGAGCTCACGTATGTAGAGCTCAAGGCTGCTTTGAAGGAACATTGTAATCCATCTCCTTCAGTCATCCTGAGTCGATTTAATTTTTACATGTGCAGACAGCAGCAAGGTCAGTCGATCGCAGACTTCATTGCACACCTCAAAAAAATGTCACATCTGTGTGAGTTTGGGGACACGATTGACGACATGCTCCGTGATTTGCTGGTGGTTGGCATGTCCGATGACCGCACTCGTAGACGCCTGCTTGCTGAGAGAAGACTGACGTTCCAAAATGCCAGAGACACCGCCATTTCCATGGAAAGTGCTGAACGCAACACTACAAGCATCGGTGCAACTCGCTCCTCTGGTACCAGCCCTGCTGTGAATCGGTTGGATCATGATCAGCCAAAACGTTGGAACAAGTCTCTTCGTCAGAAGCCAGTGCAGTCTGAAACGCACAACAAATGTTTTCGGTGCAACGGAAAGCACCCTCCGGAGACGTGTCGGTTGAAAGATGCGACCTGCCATTTCTGTTCGAAAACTGGCCATATTGCTCCAGCTTGCATCGCTCGCAAATCGGGAAAAGAGAAAGCTGCTGACAAGAAGATTCATCAGTTTATCGGTTCGGAGGAACCTGAGTTTGACCAGGTGAGCTCTGTTTCCGACAACTCAGAATCGTATGACCTGCTTCATATTGATTCTCACCATAAGCGGGACCCTCTTCTTGCCACTGTTGTCGTCAACAATCGACCATTGCAAATGGAGGTCGACACTGGTGCGGCCGTCTCGCTCATCAGCCATGCTGTTTTCACAAACCTGTGGAGTGATGCTGACCGACCCCATCTGAAACCTACTACCTATGGACTCTCAACCTATACAGGTGAGAAGATTGTTCCCTGCGGTACATGTGACGTCACGGTGGGCTACGATAACCGTGAGTTTCACCTACCCCTGATCGTCATTCCTGGAAAGGGCCCTTCCTTACTCGGCAGGGACTGGTTGAGCATAATTCGACTGAAGTGGAAAACCATTCATCAACTCCGGGCAGCCAACGTTTCTCCTACCACAGCGTACACACTCAAAAATGTGCTGGATACGTACCCGGATGTCTTCAAGGATGAGCTTGGAACCTTGAAAGGACATACGGCTAAACTCAGTGTTGACCGGGATGCCAATCCTATATTTTGCAGAGCTCGCCCAGTCCCTTTCGCCCTGCAGGAGCGGATTGACAAGGAACTGGATCATCTTGAAAATCTGGGCATCATCGAGTAAATCCAGTATGCCGAATGGGCGGCGCCCATCGTTCCGGTCATAAAATCGGACCAGTCCATCCGCATATGTGGAGATTATAAAATGACCGTGAACAAGTGTTCTTCATTGGATAAATATCCAATCCCGAGGATCGAAGACCTCTATGCTCGTCTCACGGGAGGCAAGACTTTTACGAAACTCGATCTCAAATCCGCCGATCTACAGCTCCGCTTGGACGAGAATTCGAAACAGCATCTTACCATCAACACACATCGTGGGTTGTACAGGTACCACCGACTCAGTTTTGGAGTGAAATCTGCACCTGGAATTTATCAGCGTGTCATGGACAGTTTGTTTGCCGCCGAACGCAACGTCGTTTGTTACCAAGGTGATATTCTGGTTACTGGTCGTATGGACGCAGAACATCTACAAAACCTGGATAGAGTTCTGAAGAAGATTTCGGACTCCGGCCTACGTTTGCGTCGAGACAAGTGCAAGTTTATGGTGCCATCAGTCACCTGGGTCATACGATTGATGCCGAGGGTCTACACCCGACAGATGAGAAAGTCCGAGCTATCAAAGATGCTCCTGCTCCACGAGACGTGACCGAATTGAAGTCATACCTCGGTTTGCTTCAGTTCTATGGTCGTTACATCCCGAATGTGACCGACGTTTTGGGCCCCCTTTATCGGCTTTTGAGGAAAGGAGTCTCCTGGAGCTGGGGGTCTACTGAACAATCAGCATTCCAGACCTCTAAGGATCTGCTCAAATCGTCCAATGTTCTCGTTCATTTTGATCCAGAGAAGGATCTTGTGCTGACATGCGATGCCTGTTGGTATGGAGTGGGGAGTATATTTTCACACGTGATGCCTGATGGTATGGAAAGACCTGCTGCATTTGCATCCAGAACGTTGTCCCCGGCAGTAAAGAACTATTCCCAACTTGACAAGGAAGGATTGGGAATCGTTTTTGGCGTCAGCAAATTTCGCCAGTACCTTCTTGGACATCATTTCACGATTCGCACTGACCACAAGCCGCTGATCAGTCTGTTTTTGTCTAACTAAGGCGACATCTGACACACTACCGCCCAGGATCATCCGCTGGTCCCTGTTTCTCACTGCTTATGACTACACCATATGTTATAAGCCCGGTTCGTCTATCACAAATGCAGATGCCATGAGTCGGTTACCCCTTCCAGAATCCGTTGATGATTCGCCTACACCAGGATCCATTATCGCACTGATGGATCATCTGGAAGATTGTGCTGTCGATTCGGGCCAGATCCGCACTCATACGCGACGAGACCCCGTTCTGTCCAGAACTGTCCAGGCTGTACAGCTTGGATGGCATTTGCTACCTGAGGGTGACCCAGCCTTTGCGGCTTTTAGAGCACGTAAAAAGTAACTCAGCGTGGAAAATGGTTGCCTACTCTGGGGATGTCGTGTCGTGATCCCGGAAAATCTGCGTTCCAGGGTCATGGATGAAATCCATGACTGTCACCCCGGGATTGTGAAGATGAAGTCACTCACTAGAAACTATGTGTGGTGGCCGAATCTTGATGCTGATATCGAACATCATGTTCGACATTGTTACCCCTGCCAGAGCACCCAGAATACACCTGCGAAAGCGCCACTGCATCCCTGCGAATGGCCCAGCGAACCGTGGCATCGCCTACATCTCGATTATGCCGGGCCTATTAACGGCAGCATGATTCTAATAATTACGGACGCGCACACAAAATGGATTGATGCCTATGTGACGCGTGGTACTACGTCAGCCATTGTCATCGAAAGACTCAGACGCTGTTTCGCCACTCATGGTCTGCCCAGGATGATCGTGATTGATAACATTACGTGTTTTTCCAGTACCGCGTTCGCCAAGTTCACACGTCGGAACGGCATCAAACATAAGTTTGTCAGCCCACATCACCAGGCTTCAAATGGCTTGGCCGAACGATCCGTGGGAATCATCAAATCCGGATTGCAGAAACTTCAGGAGGGAACCCTGGAAACAAAGCTTTCTCATCTCCTGTTCAAATACCACATCACGCCACAATCAACAACCAGTGCAGCTCCGTCTGAGTTATTGATTAAACGACACTTGAGATCGACACTTGACAATCTCAAACCAGACATATCATCAAATGTTTATCAGAGCCAGCTTAATCAAAAGTTGGTGCACGATAAGACATCCAACAGTCGCTGTATCAACATTGGAGATCCAGTGTTTGCCCGAAATTTTGGTGCAGGTGCGACGTGGCTACCGGGAGACATCATTAAGAAGCCAGGTCCACTGTCCTGCGTGATTCGCCTGCAGGACGGCCGCGAAATTCGTCGACATCAGGACCACATAACCTACCGTCACTGTCAGTCGATAGAGCCGGCAGCATCGTCACAGTCAGAACAACAGTTCGACCCGCCACTGCCGGAGATCGTCGTGGCCGCTCCAGCCGGCTCGGATGCCCCGAAAACCTCTGCGAACGCTACACCCTTCGTGGAGACCAAAGGAATCACCTCGGACGCTGTATCCACTGGTACACCGCCACCCAAAGGGATCACCTCGGACTTTGTATCCACTGGTACACCGCCACCCAAAGGGATCACCTCGGACTCTGTATCCACTGGTACACCGCGACGCTCAATGCGTGAGAGAAAAGCACCCAACCGGTTGAATCTTTGAACATGTTCTACTTTCACGTATTTTCATTATTCTCATAATCGTTTGCACACATATTTTCACATGTTTTGGAAATGTTGCTTTTGAAATGTCAATTCTGGAAATCTAGCAGGTTAGGGTTGTTATGTTATGTTAGGGTTGTTATGTTATCCTAACAACCCTAACTAGACAACCCTTGTATGGTGCTGTTCTCTATTGCGTTCTCATCTTGTGTAATACTGCGCATTGTTATTTGCATATTCTGTATCTATTATCTTATTCTAATATCTACCATCGCTTTCTTTGTCTTGCAGATTGATTGTTCATCGTTGTTGCTAATAAACCTGCATTCAATTGATACATTCTTGTTTATGAACAATCAACTCATCTGAAGATGCCTGCTGCAGTCTGCCCCTTCCCGAGCTGTGTCTACGTTACTGACAGCACTGACAATGCCGTTGCTGCTATCCAGCTCTCCATCCACGCCATGACTCACACGTCCATTGCACCAGCCAAACCGGACAAAGTCAGCCGTCCTCGTATCCAAACCGGCGGTACCAGCGAAGATTGGCAATATTTCACCAGAAGATGGGATGGTTACAAGGCAGCGACCCAGATAATCGGCAATGATGTTCGCGTTCAACTCCTTGAATGTTGCGATGATAACCTACGACGTGACCTCCACCGCAGCAACCCACGCATTGAAATCAAGGACGAGGCAGCTATACTACAAGCCATTCGGTCCCTTGCTGTCCGAGAGGAGAATACCATGGTGTCCCGCGTAAACCTCCACAACATGCGACAGGACCGAGAAGAACCAATTCGTACCTACGCAGCCCGTCTGGCTGGTCAAGCTGAGATCTGCAAGTTTTCTGTTGTCTGCTCATGCAATCCCCCTACTGATGTCAACTACACCAAGGACATGGTTCGCGATGTCCTATGTCGGGGACTCGCCGATCAAGATATACAACAGGACATTCTCGGCGATCAAAATCAGAACATGAGCTTGGAGGAAGTTCTCATTTTCGTCGAGGCCAAGGAAGCAGGGAAACGCTCCCAGAATGCCTTGCTCGATAGCGAAGGCACTCATGGCGCAAGCCAATACAAAAACTGGAAGAACAAAAGAGCCCTGATCACTACCGACAAGCAGGCGGCCATTTGTAGTTATTGCGGCAAATCTGGTCATGGCAAACAGCCGAACATCGACCAAAGGCGTCAATTCTGCAATGCCTACGGGAAAACATGCAGTAAATGCGCCACTCGCGGCCATTTTGCACATGTCTGCCGGGGAGGCACGAAAAAGGCGGACAACAAACCCACGGACAAATCAATGGATGCTCATGATGTGGAAGAAAGCAGCCAGGTCCACGATCTCCTCTGCTCTGTCACGGAACGAGAAACGGCCATTTGGAAGCCGCAAATTAAAAGGGCCATGGCCACCTTGTCAACTCCACTACACCTCGACCACCATATATTTGACCACCTCTCTGGCTGGACCAAGAAGAAGTCTCAACCACAGCCGTACATAAAACTCATAGCACGGATCGATAAGGAATCTTATGACCATTTCGGCCAGCCACTGTCATCCCGACCAAAATCGGCCAGGCTCCAGGCCATGGCCGACACTGGCTGTCAAAGCTGCCTCACAGGACTTAATATTTTCCACAAACTCGGGCTGCGTAATGAAGACCTGTTACCTGTCAACCTGAAGATGAATGCTGTTAACAGTGGAAGGGTCCGGATTATCGGCGCCATGCTCCTACACCTGTCTGGTCGCACAGCCAATGGCGACACTATTGAAACCCGACAAATCTGCTACATCTCACCTGACACACGGAACATGTATCTCAGTCGTGAAGCATGCGTCGATCTAGGCCTCGTGTCTAGTAGCTTCCCAACCATTGGCGAATCCAACACAGTTGGTGCTGCAGTGGCAGCAGTTATCGATGCAAATTGTAACTGCCCGGAAAGATCGCTTCCCCCTACACTGCCTACACCTATCCCATTTCCGGCCACTGACGAGAACCGAGAGAGGCTGGAGAAATGGCTACTGGAGTACTACAAAAGCAGCACATTCAATGTCTGCGAACACCAGCCACTACCCCACATGGAAGGTCCGCCTCTCACACTGATGGTTGACCCCGAGGCAACACCAAAAGCGGTGCACACCCCAGTGCCTGTCCCCTTACACTGGCAGGCAGAAGTCAAGGCTGGTATCGATCGCGACATCAGGTTAGGGGTTCTGGAACCGGTGCCAATTGGTGAACCAGTGACATGGTGCAGCAGAATGGTCGTCTGTCCAAAGAAGGATGGGACCCCACGGAGGACAGTTGATCTGCAACCACTGAATGCGCACTGCACACGTGAGACCCACCACACCCAGTCACCCTTCCATCAAGCAATGGCGGTGCCACATAACACCAAAAAGACGGTAACAGACGCCTGGAATGGCTATCACAGCGTTCCAATCAGAGAATGTGACCGCCATCTGACAACGTTCATCACACCATGGGGCCGATACCGTTACTGCACCACTCCCCAAGGTTACATCGCTTCAGGTGATGGATACTCCAGACGATTTGACGAAATTGTATCGGACTTCAAAAACAAGTCCAAATGTATTGATGATACCATCATGTGGAGCGACACATTGGAAGAGAGCTTTTTTCAGACATGCAACTGGCTCGACCTGTGCGGCCGTAATGGGATTACGCAAAATCCGACGAAATTCCATTTTGGTCAGGACACGGTCGAATTCGCTGGATTCGAGATCACCATGGACAGTGTACGACCATGCCAAAGGTATCTCCAAGCGATACAGGACTTCCCCACACCAAAAACAATTACTGACATTCGCTCCTGGTTTGGGCTAGTCAATCAGGTAACATACTGCTTCAGCATGACCGAGAGGATGCGACCTTTTTGGGACCTCCTAAAACCATGCACCCCCTTCTACTGGGATGCAACACTACAATCCCTATTCGAAGAATCAAAACGACTCATCATATCTGAAGTCGCAAATGGGGTCCGGATCTTTGACAAGGAACGGACAACATGTCTCGCAACTGACTGGTCGAAGGATGGGATTGGCTTCTGGCTCCTCCAAAAACACTGCAGATGCCCTGGTGAAACCCCACAGTGCTGCCCCGATGGCTGGAAAATCACCCTTGCTGGAGGCCGCTTCACCCATGCAGCGGAGTCGCGCTATGCTCCGATAGAGGGTGAAGCTCTAGCAGTGGCGGACAGCCTGGAAAAAGTAAAGTATTTTGTGTTGGGATGCAAGAACCTGATTATTGCCGTCGATCACAAGCCCTTAATCAAGCTTCTTGGTGACAGACGATTAGAGGACATCCATAACACGCGGCTTGCCAACTTGAAAGAAAGGACCCTAGCATATCGTTTCCGAATTATCCACATCCTGGGAAAACGACACTGCGTACCAGATGCGATTTCACGACATCCGTCGGGTGCCAGACCATCGGAACGACTGCCACTGGTGGATGACATTTCCTCCATTATGGATGTGGCCACATCGACTACACTAAGACAGCACACCTTGACTGGGCTGTGGACCACAGATGACGACACTGGCATGGAAATGGCTATTTCTATGGCAGCCATCAAGACACTCGATTCTGTGCGGTCCGTCACTTGGGACGATGTTCGGGACGAAACAGCAAGTGACACTCAGATGCTGCAGTTACTCAATTCTATTGAGCAGGGTCTACCTGCCAGTCGGGACGATTTCCCTGTGTCCATTTTGGAATACTTTCCCTTCCGTGAACACCTCTACACTATTGATGGCATAGTGGTCTACAAGGGGAGGATTATCATTCCACCGAAGCTACGGAAGCTTGTCCTTGAGAATCTTCATGCTGCTCACCAAGGAGTCACGGCTATGACCACCCGGGCCAGCAGCTCGATCTTTTGGCCTGGAATCACTCCCCAGATTCATGAGATGCGCAATCGCTGCTCACACTGCAATCGGATGGCCCCATCGCAACCAAGCGCTCCACCTACAGCCTCAGCTGAACCTGCCTACCCTTTCCAGTACGTTTGTTCAGATTACTTTCATCACAAGGGTCGGAGTTATTTGGTCACCGTTGATCGTTACTCTAATTGGCCAATCATTCAGCTAACAACTGGCGGGGCACAAGGCCTAGTGAAATGTCTGCGGTCGAACTTCGCCACTTATGGTATCCCCGACGAATTGGCATCTGACTGTGGGCCAGAATTCACGGCACATGACACCCAAGACTTCTTGCGTCGGTGGGGCGTTAACCATCGGTTGTCATCCACTGCCTTCCCACACAGCAACTGTCGTGCCGAGATCGCAGTCAAAACATCGAAAAGAATGATCACCGATAACACTGGTTCCAATGGTGAACTAGACACTGATCGGTTCCAACGTGCAATACTCCAGTACCGGAATGCACCGGATCAGGACACTAGGTTGTCTCCAGCCATGATCATCTTCAAGAGGCCGGTCAAGGACTTCATACCCATCATCCCAGGCAGATACTTGCCATCGGACACCTGGCGGGAAACACGCAACAATCGTGAGGAAGCTTTGCGCATTCGGCATGCCAGGGAGATCGAAAGACTCTCTGAACACACGACAAAACTACCTCCACTGGCCGTCGGGGACCATGTCCGGATCCAGAACCAGACCGGCCTGGAACCACGAAAATGGGACCGGACCGGAACCGTGATTGAGGTAAAACAATTCGATCAATACGTTGTCAAGGTGGATGGCTCCGGAAGAATCACTCTCCGGAATCGTAAGTTCCTGCGACGTTTTACGCCTTTCAGCATGACAACTCCCACTACGACTGGCAAAAGTGGCATGCTGCCAACCGTTATGCCAAGTGTTATGCCAATCGTACCGAAATACTTAATGTCTGGTACCCAACCCATCGCCGCTCCAAGAGTCTGTCTCAATCCTGTTACCACTCCCCAGAAGGGTGAACCCCAACATGTCATTGCGCCGGGCTTACCATCACAGACACTCCGCTCCACCACCACGATGACACCACCCGCGAGAGTCGCTAACCAACCACATGTGCAGACCACCGCCACACCGCCACACCTCCACGGTCACTGCCTATTTCTGCCCCCTTGACGGTTCGGTTGATGATGGACCAGCTGGAGGGGACTCCGGCGTCGGACAGGGCGATAGTGAACCACCCACCGGAGACTCCCACAATGGACCAGGAAATTACGAACTGCCCTCAGAGGACTCCGACGATTGATCGGGTGGTGACGGGCCGCCCGAAGCGAATTATCAAACCACCAGCCCGATTCAATTCAGAAGAATATCAATTATAAACTCATGTGATCCTTTTTCTCGGTCTCCAGTTTCGTTCTATTCTGTGTCACAATTGAACGTTTTTGGGAAAGGGAGATAGACAACCCTTGTATGGTGCTGTTCTCTATTGCGTTCTCATCTTGTGTAATACTGCGCATTGTTATTTGCATATTCTGTATCTATTATCTTATTCTAATATCTACCATCGCTTTCTTTGTCTTGCAGATTGATTGTTCATCGTTGTTGCTAATAAACCTGCATTCAATTGATACATTCTTGTTTACTAACCTCTTGGTAATTTTGGATCTAAAGGGGAGGATGTCATGTATGAAGCTGCAAATATTCACCATTGTATCCCTACACCGTGACCGCATTGTATCCCTACGCCCCAGCTCGGATAGCGCTGCAGTTACTCGGCCCTCGGGCCTGTATCGGCAGAGTCAATAAACGTGTTGTACAATCGATCGTAGTTTGTCGAGATACCTTACAGGAGCAAATGCCTGTACCAGCTCTGAGACACAGTACTCGGATCTCCAATAAACCTGCCAGACTAATTGAAGAGATATAAAATTGTCATCCTACCAATAAGTGCAGTGTTAATTAACACAACGATGACTGCCATTTTAATAACCTGGTAAACGAGATTAGAATTGTATTTGCCAATTGAAGTGAATTATATTGACTGATTTGAGGTGAATTATATTGTTTTGGATTTGAATTGAATGCTCAACACGATCTCAAGAAGCATTGCCATATTGTTTCGTCATAGTTCTTGTTTACTTTTGATATCCCAGCAATATTTGCGAAAAGGCAAAGATGGGTTGATACCGGATCATATGTCATGATCCCGGGGCCAGCTTCCTGTTGTTGTAATTGTTGTTGAACTCTTTTCCAACTCTCGCGAGATTCAATAAAGCGGCAGTGAGACTTGCTTGGCACGATCATGGCGTCGGGTCACTGAATACGATCGCAACAGTAACCATTGCGCATTTTAGACACAGTATTTGATTGGGCTTCTCCTCTTTCCAGACACAGGTAGACACGGCTCTATTTCGATTTATTTACATCTCCGGACACATCTGAGACATTAGCGACCCTCAAACACGTACAGTTCATGCTTTGTCCTTAATTCTCCTCATAACTAATCTTTTCCCTCCAACCCGACACATTTATTAAACACAAAACACTGCATTTACATAAACATGAACACCATATTAAAACAACCGTGTCCTCCCGGCTTTAACTTGCCTTGGCGGGAAAATGCGAGAGAAGGCGCTCGATGAGGAAGATTCTCGGACTCCAGGCGCGAGTGTTGACACGGAAGCAGGGCAGGGCGTCTGTGGACGCACCAATCCGAGCGCTCTGTTCGGGGACAGGCTCCACCCCGCCAAAGCGATATAAAGACAGCCTTGCCTTGGACTTGGACTTCAGCAGATATCGGCTGTGAACACAGATCATCGGTTGCCTGTAATCTGAGGCGAAAGCTTTGACTGCAATATTAATATTAAGCCAGAGATCTGCTGCTTGCCATCTGAGGAGAAACCTCGTTGCCCTCAGGGAAAGACCGTTACCCTGGGCTGAGGGAGCAACCTGTGTGCGCTTGCACGAAGCACCATGGACGTGATGAAAGGCAGGCCGAGCGGAGATCTCTGGTGGAGGACGAGGTTGCACCGCACCACACCTAATGACCATTTCTCCCCCCCGTCCGACTTTCATCAGGATCGGCACCCATCCGTCCACGATGCCCAAGCGGTGCCCAGGTAAGGCAAGGGCCGACCTTGTTGAATGTGTTGCTTTCTTTTTGCTTGTTAAGTACTTCCTGGTTATTTTGGTAAACATTTGACTCCAGCCCGTCCGTTTCATCTCCTTTCCTATTGACTCGGCTGAGGTGCAGCAGTGATAGCAGGGACGTTCTTCCCCAACCAATTGACTCCACAACATTAGCCGGTCCGTTCTCTCCATGCGGGATCGTTTCGCTGTTTGCAGCTTCAGCAGGGGGACTGAACATTCATTTCTCAGCTTCTTCTGGACGAAATCGGCTGCAAATTTCAGAACTAAATGCTTTGTACGTCAAGGTAATATGTTCCAAATTTCAGAACTAAATGCTTTGTACATCAAGGTAATATGTTCCAAATTTCAGAACTAAATGCTTTGTACATCAAGGTAATATGTTCCAAATTTCAGAACTAAATGCTTTGTACGTCAAGGTAATATGTTCCAAATTTCAGAACTAAATGCTTTGTACGTCAAGGTAATATGTTCCAAATTTCAGAACTAAATGCTTTGTACATCAAGGTAATATGTTCCAAATTTCAGCAACGTCTGTTTCCGCATTCTTGAGTTTTATTAAGAAACCACCCGAAACCTGAACGGTACTGAGTAGAGAGCACACCTCCACCTGGTGAACAGTTGACTTTTGTATCCCACTGATAGGTCGGATCTGAATTCGAACCTGAACCAAAATCTAATCTGCTTGGTCTCGTCACCGAGCAAACTCGTCCACCAAGTTAATTCATTACTCGTCCATAACTTTTTAAAATATTGTTGCGGTTTTTAGAACCCTCCACTTTGTAAATATTTTAATGATCCCTTATAAATAATCCCCTGTAAATATTCCCACTTTTGTGTAAAGGTAAAAGGTCGCACCCTAGGTAGGTCATATTGCAACATGTAGAACACCATAGGATCTTCTTTAGTTGTTTCATTAGTATGTGTTCTAGTTAAGGATCTGTTTCCAATAGTTGAATCTGCGTTGTATTAATTAAATAAGAGTAGGCCCCAAAGTTCCTTTCAACATCAGTGCGAGTGGTCTTCTATCCCGCAAGCCGCCATAAGCCACGTGGCAGAGTTGGAGAAGAAGGGAGGAGCGCCAGGAACGAAGGCGTGGCCCCTCAACGCACCATAAAGGGGCGGACCAGTGAGCCCTCATGACCAATGAGGGCCGAGGCAGCTCACCGATGGGCGTATCCAAAAAGGCAAGCGGCTTAATACGCGATCGGCCAATATAAGCGGCCGCGTGGGACAACTTAGGGAGATGAGTGATACGGGAGAGGACGGCAGACGCGGAAGACCCGAGAGTGGTGAAGGAGTCCCTGCTTGCCATTGTCATGGACCATTCGAGGCGCACAACTGGCCGCAGGCTAAGGGTCAATTTATTACGTACGCCACATCCCAGGATTCCCCCCCCCCCCCCCCCCCCGCGATATAATTGTCCGCTCATGTTAAACTCCACGCGAAGCTGCCGGCCGCTCGTTGCCGCGGTACGAGTGAACACCTGGAGTGTGGACCGGAGCGCGAGGTCGGAGCCGGACCTCACCGCCTAACATCGACGCCTACCTACCACCTGCCCAGACCCTTCTCTTCCTTCCCACCACCACCACCACCTTTTCGTGTAAGTGTGTTTGTTCTGTCCTGGGAGTGTTATATAAGACTGTATAAGGTTTGCCCTGTGTATCTGCTTCTTCTTCTTCACTGTACATTCCCTTTCGTTTCTTCCTTGGTTTTGGTTTTGTACATAATTAATAAACCTGTGTTCTTCCTTCTTATTCTTTGGGTTTCCTCTCATCCGGTCGCTTTAGTGATTTCTCCATTGATATACGTTGCACGATTTGGCCAACCGTTGTAATCGGGTTTAGTCTTTTGTTAACGGCTCGGATTTCGGACTGCTAACCGCTCGGCAAACTCCATCTTGTCCGGGTCCGAGCAGGGAATTATATCCCTGCTTTGCGGAGAGATTGGCGAAGGTATCTAGGAACCCCTTGTCCAATCACCCTGGCCAATCTCACCCCGCAAAGGAACGTGTAACTTCCAGGAACGGAGGATCGGCCAGTGTAAAAGACAAGGGGATTACCCCCCCCCCCCTTGGTAAGGGGAGAGCCGACCCCCGGTTCCGCAACAATATCATATTATATACCGCTTTTCACCCGATCTCTCAATGGTGAAGAATCACTTTTTTTTTTTTCTTTTGTGTACAAGATCGAGGCTCGTGTAAGAGCTAACATTAATTACAAAAAAACAAACGGACACAAAAAACATAATAAAGGGAGCGGGAGACAAGATGGGGAGAGAGACGGAAGCACACATGTACAACAGTCGAGAACAGGGACATCGGGAGATCTGTGTGAGGAAGAGGGCTTGTGGAGTGGAGGCATGGGAAGGGGGGGGGGGGGGTATAAAACACATGGACACTGCTCGGACTTCCAGGAAAGATCATAGCAGATGGTGAGACCCAAAAGCTTGACTGACAGAACTTCTTGGAGAGGATTGTTCAGAATGTAGATGGGAGGGTTTTCCAGACGGTCTTTTCGGAGAGACATAGTAAGAGTGTGAGATTTATCAGGATTGGAAGACATGTTCCACTTGTTTGATCAGTCTGTGATTTTGTCCAGGTCTGCAGTGAGTGAGGAGGTTGCAGACTGCCAATATGACGAATGGAGGGGCAGAGAGTGGAGTCATCAGCAAAGAGGTAGAGAGGATTTTTCAGAATGTCGGAGAGATTATTGATGAAGAACAGAAAAAGCACAGGGCCAAGAGCACTGCCTTAGGGAACTCCAGCCTGAACAGGAAGGGAGATGAGAGAAATCCATTCAGAGCCACACGTTGACTAAGACCAGAGGAAGTCCTCAAGCCATGCATAGAGATTTCCATGGACACCATAGTAGGAGAGTTTGGTGAGCAGAGCTGGGTGCCAGACCGTATCGAAGGCACGTGATATGTCAAGGGAGACAGCCCTGATTTCCTGTTTGGCATTGAGGACCTCCATCCATCGTTGAGACAGCAGAAGCAGCATGTCCAGAGTAGAATGACCTGATCTGAAAGTAAATCGATGATCAGAGTTCAAGTCATTGGAGAAGAGGAAGGATTTGATATCCGAAGCAATGATGGATTCCATGACTTTGCTGATAATTAGGAGCAGGCTGATTGGTCTTTAAAAACATGACTTTGCTGATTGGTCCACCACCACCATTTAAATAATAATTGTAGCCGAATCTATATTCAGGTGTTCACCAAAATCGAAACGATTAGTCCTTTTCACACACGCAACCTGTCCACCAAGTTTCTTCCAAATCCATCCACAACTTTTTGAGATATCCTGCTATATGTCATTTTTGGCCATATCACTCAATGGTGAAGAATCACTTAAAAAATTGAACAATTCTCATATCCGACTCCATATTCAGATCTTCACCAAAATCGAATCTATTTGTTCTTGTCAGACACCCAACCGGTCCACCAGGTTTTGTCCAAATCCGTCCACAAGTTTTTGAGATATCCTGCTATGTATCGTTGTTGTCCCTTTATCCCAATGGTGAAGAATCACTTACAAAATTGCAGTATTCGGCTCCAAATCCGGATCTTCACCAAAATCTAATAATTTGTCCTTGTCACATACACTACATCTCTGTCAAATTTCGTCTGAATCCCCGTCCACAACTTTTTGAGATATCTTGTTCCCAAACGGACAGACAAACAGACAAACAGACAGACAGACAGACAGACAGACAGGGGTGAAAACATAACCTCGATCCACCTTTGATGGTGGAGGTAATCACGTTGGTGTCTGTCCGTCCGTCCGCCCAAAATGTGTTGGCGCTGATATCTCAAGGGCTATACATTGAAACTTGGAATATGCATCGGCCAATAGGTCTAGTTAATGGCTTTCAAAACAAATTCCACTTACGTGCCATCGTTTTTGCTTTCAGTCGAAATCCTTGTCACAATCTAACATGCTGGCCTACTGGCTTACTGGCCTAATGGATAAGGCATCAGTCTCCAGAGCTGAGGATTGTGGGTTCGAGTCCCATCTGGGTTGAATATTTCCCCCCCCTTACTTTTTCAAGTCTTTTGTAGCTTCTTGAATAAAGTCTTGGACGATGAACAAATGCATTTTGTTCGAATTTAAAACGTAATTATCTTAAACCTGAAAAGACCGGGAAATGAACCCTCTCGCGATTCCACACCTTTTTCCGATTGATTGCAACGAGCGGTTTTGCGCGGTGTGGGTCGCGGGTTTAACTACGCGTGATTGATGGGCCTAATTGACTATTCAAGTTCGGTTCGGACTATGCTGGACCAATGGGAGAAAAGACGTACTCGAACACTTTGAAAGGAAACAAAATGTACACGTTTTATTTGCAAAAAGCACAGATAAAGGACGAGAGGCAGGCTTATCAATTCTTACCGAACTAAATCCCAACATAGGTGCCTTGCACACACACACTGGGAACGAATCGCACAGGTTAAACTCGTACCGAGCAATGTGCAGCCGCGGACTTGGGTTCGCTAGCTTCCGTGCGTAGTTCACGGCCCGTTCAGGGCACGCAGCTTGAAGAAGGTCCGCAGTATTAGAAGCCGCGTCAAAGTCAGCATGAACGACGATCCAGGTCGGGGAATGATTCCGCGCAGGCAACGAACCAGCACGTCGGACAGCCAGCTTGAATGACCATGACGAGTGAGGGCAGCCAGAGAGAACATAGAGAGCTCGAAGTACGATGGACACGGGTTTTTATCGGGTAGAAAACCTCCCTAGAATGTTCCACAGGCTCCCATTGGCCGAGGCAATACTGGAAGATTGCCGGCGAAGTTTGCTAGAGAAGTGTCCAAACCTTTTTTTGTTTGTTTTTTTGTATACAGAATTGAGGCTCGTGAAAGTGCTAACATTTATCAAACAAGCAAACAAAGTATATAAAAAGGGGAGCGGTAGACAAGATGAGGAGAGAAGGGGAGGAAGCACACAAACACAACATTTGAGAGCAGGGACATCGGGAGATGTGTGGGAGGGAGAGGGCTTGGGGGGAGGCAGGATAGGTATAAAACGCAAGGACACCAAGGACTTCCAGGAAAGAAGCTGGCATTTAAAAAAAGTGGATTTGGGGTGAAATTAGCGGGGGTAGAAAGATCAAGGTTTTGGATTGGGGAAGATAAGAGATGGTGGTGAACAGCTGTTTTAAAGACCTGGAGGGAGGAGTGGGATTGAAGAAAGTGAGGGAGTTTGTTCCAGAGGCGGGAGAAAAGGGGAATGAAGAAGTGAAGGTGAGCAGAGAGTCTAGATTTTGGCCGTTTAACCATAAGAGGGTTGCAGGCAGATCTTGTGCGACCTGCAGGAATATTTGGGGGACAGAGCCCAGAGAGAGCTCGGGGAGCAAGGCCGGAGAGGAGTCGGTAGAAGAGGGAAAGACCACCAACCTGCCTGCGGTGAGTAAGTGAAAGGCCCTCGGAGATAGCGTCATCGCGGGAGATTCCAATGATTCTGAACGCTTTGGTTTCAACAGGGTGAAGACGAGCTAGGTGTGAGGCAGGAACACCAGCCCAGAGGGGAGAGCAGTACTCCATTGAGCTGCGGATGAAAGCCTTGTATGTGGTGAAGAGCTCAGGTGTGCCAAGGAAGGACTTCGCATGACGGAGGATGCCCAGTCGGCGACTGGCTTTGGAGGCCAGCTTGTAAATGTGGTTTTCCCAGGAAAGATCATGGCAGATAGTGAGACCCAAAAGCTTGAATGACAGAACTTCTTGGAGAGGATTATTCAGAATGTAGATGGGAGGGTTGTCCAGTCGGTCTTTTCGGAGAGACATCGTAAGAGTGTGAGATTTGTCAGGATTAAAAGACATGTTCCACTTGTTTGCCCAGTCTGTGATTTTGTCCAGGTCTGCAGAGAGTGAGGAGGCTGCAGACTGTCGATCTGAGGGTTGAGGAATGGAGCGGCAGAGAGTGGAGTCATCAGCAAAGAGATAGAGAGGATTTTCAAGAGAGTCAGAGAGATCATTGATGAAGACCAGAAAAAGCACAGGGCCCAGAACACTGCCTTGGGGAACTCCAGCCTGAACAGGAAGAGGAAATGAGAGAAACCCATTCAGGGCCACACGTTGGCTA
This sequence comes from Myxine glutinosa, assembly GCF_964187855.1. Taxonomy (NCBI): domain Eukaryota; kingdom Metazoa; phylum Chordata; class Myxini; order Myxiniformes; family Myxinidae; genus Myxine; species Myxine glutinosa. The sequence goes on along the minus strand of NC_136263.1, from coordinate 190,209,774 downwards.
CGACTAGAGAGGAAGTCCGCCAGCCATGCATGGAGATTTCCATGGATACCAAAGGAGGAGAGTTTGGTGAGCAGAGTGGGGTGCCAGACCGTATGGAAGGCACGTGATATGTCGAGGGAGACAGCTCTAATTTCGTGTTTGGCATTGAGGACCTCCATCCATTGTTGAGACAGCGGAAGCAGCATGTCCAGAGTAGAGTGACCTGGTCTGAAACCAAATTGATGATCAGAGATCAAGCCATTGGAGAAGAGGAAAGATTTCATATCCGAAGCAATGATGGATTCCATGACTTTGCTGATAATTGGGAGAAGGCTGATTGGTCTGTAGTTGCTAGGATCTGTTTTTGCACCTTTTTGTGTAAAGCGGTGATGTTTGCTGATTTCCAAGCAGATGGCAGTTGACCTTGAGCAAAAGAGAGGGTGAAGAGTAACAGAGAGAGGGAGTGAAAGAGCGGAAGAACAGGATTTTAGGACCCGTGGGCTGATGCCGTCAGATCCAGTTGCAGAATCAGAGTCGAGGGTAGACAGAAGCTTTTCCACCTTGTCAGGAGGAAAGGACACGGGGTCCAGGAGCAGCTGGGTACGACTGGGTACGGTGTGTACAGAGAGGGATGGGTTTGGGACATAAGATTTAGAGGCGAACACAAAGTTGAGGCATTCAGCTTTTTCACGTGCGGAGTCAGCTGTGTAGCCGTTTGAGGTAAGGGAGGGGATGGAGGGGGAACAAACACCAGAAACAAATTTGACCAGACGCCACCAGGATTTGGAAAAGGGAGACAGATAAGAGAGTTCGGTCTTGAGAACGGAGAGATATTTTTTCCTGGCTCTACTGAGGGTGGACACGTACTTGTTTCGGGCTTTGTGAAAGGAAATGAGATTTCCTTCCATTGGATTTGCTTTCCAGGAGACGAAGGCAAGTTGTTTCTAGGCAACAGCCTCACCACAAGATTCCGTGTACCATGGACGGGAGGAAGGGTATGACAACTGAAGACGAGATGGGATAAATCTGTGCATGAGAGAGAGCAATTTACTTTGGAAGAATTCCCAGGATGAGTTGATGTCAGAGGTGGTAGAGATGGGAGACCAGTCCAGATGATTGATGGCTGCTTGATGACTTGAAGACTGTGCCAGTTGGCCTGAGTGAAATGCCAGACTCGTCGACGCTGAGCAGGCTCCCTGAGAATGGTCAGAGAGATGTCCACTTTAACAAGCACATGATCAGATGAGCCGATTGGAGCAGAAGAAGAGCAGCAGACATTTTCAGGGAAGTTAGTCATAACCAAGTCCAGAAGAGAAGATGCTCCGTTGACTGAGATCCGGGTCGGGAAATTGACAGATTGTGTCAGTCCCAGTGAGTCACAGAAGTCCTTTGCTGAGGAGCCATGGCTGGTGAGAGAGGTACCCACACCCAGCCAACTGGCATGGTGACAATTGAAATCACCACATATGAGGAAGAGAGAGTTGGGATGAGTAGATAGAAGTTGGTCCATATTATCAGACAGCGAGATGTAGATGGAGTCATCACTGTTTGGTGGACGGTACAACACACATATGAACAAGAGGTGGGAGCGAAGGGGAAGCCGTAGCCAGTGGTATTCCTGGGGGTGAGGTGGAGAGAGTGC